>NW_027440566.1:0-83142 GCF_031893055.1 Leptodactylus fuscus
TCACCCAGCTAGCCTATGATGGGTTGTCACTAGATAGGCTTAACTGTCAACTTTCCCATGGCTGCGACCTTCTCAGCCCGAGCTACACTCAAGAGTACACGATCAATGAAACCCTATGGGGAAAATCAAACTCCGACATGGTACAAGTTGCAAGATCACCCAGCTAGCCTATGATGGGCTGTCACTAGATAGGCTTAACTGTCAACTTTCCCATGGCTGCGACCTTCTCAGCCCGAGCTACACTCAAGAGTACACGATCAATGAAACCGTATGGGGAAAATCAAACTCCGACATGGTACAAGTTGCAAGATCACCCAGCTAGCCTATGATGGGCTGTCACTAGATAGGCTTAACTGTCAACTTTCCCATGGCTGCGTCATTCTCAGCCCGATCTACACTCAAGAGTACACGATCAATGAAGCGCTAAGGGGAAAGTAGAAATCCTGCTTGATACAAGTTGCAGAGTAAGCGATCAATGAAACCCTATGGTGAAAATCAAACTCCGGCATGATACAAGTTACAAGATCACCCAGCTAGCCTATGATGGGTTGTCACTAGATAGGCTTAACTGTCAACTTTCCCATGGCTGCGACCTTCTCAGCCCGAGCTACACTCAAGAGTACACGATCAATGAAACCCTATGGGGAAAATCAAACTCCGACATGGTACAAGTTGCAAGCTCACCCAGCTAGCCTATGATGGGCTGTCACTAGATAGGCTTAACTGTCAACTTTCCCATGGCTGCGTCATTCTCAGCCCGAGCTACACTCAAGAGTACACGATCAATGAAGCGCTAAGGGGAAAGTAGAAATCCTGCTTCATACAAGTTGCCGAGTAAGCGATCAATGAAACCCTATGGTGAAAATCAAACTCCGGCATGATACAAGTTACAAGATCACCCAGCTAGCCTATGATGGGTTGTCACTAGATAGGCTTAACTGTCAACTTTCCCATGGCTGCGACCTTCTCAGCCCGAGCTACACTCAAGAGTACACGATCAATGAAACCCTATGGGGAAAATCAAACTCCGACATGGTACAAGTTGCAAGCTCACCCAGCTAGCCTATGATGGGCTGTCACTAGATAGGCTTAACTGTCAACTTTCCCATGGCTGCGTCATTCTCAGCCCGAGCTACATTCAAGAGTACACGATCAATGAAGCGCTAAGGGGAAAGTAGAAATCCTGCTTCATACAAGTTGCCGAGTAAGCGATCAATGAAACCCTATGGTGAAAATCAAACTCCGGCATGATAAAAGTTGCAAGATCACCCAGCTAGCCTATGATGGGTTGTCACTAGATAGGCTTAACTGTCAACTTTCCCATGGCTGCGACCTTCTCAGCCCGAGCTACACTCAAGAGTACACGATCAATGAAACCCTATGGGGAAAATCAAACTCCGACATGGTACAAGTTGCAAGCTCACCCAGCTAGCCTATGATGGGCTGTCACTAGATAGGCTTAACTGTCAACTTTCCCATGGCTGCGTCATTCTCAGCCCGAGCTACACTCAAGAGTACACGATCAATGAACCGCTAAGGGGAAAGTAGAAATCCTGCTTCATACAAGTTGCCGAGTAAGCGATCAATGAAACCCTATGGTGAAAATCAAACTCCGGCATGATACAAGTTACAAGATCACCCAGCTAGCCTATGATGGGTTGTCACTAGATAGGCTTAACTGTCAACTTTCCCATGGCTGCGACCTTCTCAGCCCGAGCTACACTCAAGAGTACACGATCAATGAAACCGTATGGGGAAAATCAAACTCCGACATGGTACAAGTTGCAAGATCACCCAGCTAGCCTATGATGGGCTGTCACTAGATAGGTTTAACTGTCAACTTTCCCATGGCTGCGTCATTCTCAGCCCGATCTACACTCAAGAGTACACGATCAATGAAGCGCTAAGGGGAAAGTAGAAATCCTGCTTGATACAAGTTGCCGAGTAAGCGATCAATGAAACCCTATGGTGAAAATCAAACTCCGGCATGATACAAGTTACAAGATCACCCAGCTAGCCTATGATGGGTTGTCACTAGATAGGCTTAACTGTCAACTTTCCCATGGCTGCGACCTTCTCAGCCCGAGCTACACTCAAGAGTACACGATCAATGAAACCCTATGGGGAAAATCAAACTCCGACATGGTACAAGTTGCAAGCTCACCCAGCTAGCCTATGATGGGCTGTCACTAGATAGGCTTAACTGTCAACTTTCCCATGGCTGCGTCATTCTCAGCCCGAGCTACACTCAAGAGTACACGATCAATGAAGCGCTAAGGGGAAAGTAGAAATCCTGCTTCATACAAGTTGCCGAGTAAGCGATCAATGAAACCCTATGGTGAAAATCAAACTCCGGCATGATACAAGTTACAAGATCACCCAGCTAGCCTATGATGGGTTGTCACTAGATAGGCTTAACTGTCAACTTTCCCATGGCTGCGACCTTCTCAGCCCGAGCTACACTCAAGAGTACACGATCAATGAAACCCTATGGGGAAAATCAAACTCCGACATGGTACAAGTTGCAAGCTCACCCAGCTAGCCTATGATGGGCTGTCACTAGATAGGCTTAACTGTCAACTTTCCCATGGCTGCGTCATTCTCAGCCCGAGCTACACTCAAGAGTACACGATCAATGAAGCGCTAAGGGGAAAGTAGAAATCCTGCTTGATACAAGTTGCCGAGTAAGCGATCAATGAAACCCTATGGTGAAAATCAAACTCCGGCATGATACAAGTTACAGGATCACCCAGCTAGCCTATGATGGGTTGTCATTAGATAGGCTTAACTGTCAACTTTCCCATGGCTGCGACCTTCTCAGCCCGAGCTACACTCAAGAGTACACGATCAATGAAACCCTATGGGGAAAATCAAACTCCGACATGGTACAAGTTGCAAGCTCACCCAGCTAGCCTATGATGGGCTGTCACTAGATAGGCTTAACTGTCAACTTTCCCATGGCTGCGTCATTCTCAGCCCGAGCTACACTCAAGAGTACACGATCAATGAAGCGCTAAGGGGAAAGTAGAAATCCTGCTTCATACAAGTTGCCGAGTAAGCGATCAATGAAACCCTATGGTGAAAATCAAACTCCGGCATGATAAAAGTTGCAAGATCACCCAGCTAGCCTATGATGGGTTGTCACTAGATAGGCTTAACTGTCAACTTTCCCATGGCTGCGACCTTCTCAGCTCGAGCTACACTCAAGAGTACACGATCAATGAAACCCTATGGGGAAAATCAAACTCCGACATGGTACAAGTTACAAGATCACCCAGCTAGCCTATGATGGGTTGTCACTAGATAGGCTTAACTGTCAACTTTCCCATGGCTGCGACCTTCTCAGCCCGAGCTACACTCAAGAGTACACGATCAATGAAACCCTATGGGGAAAATCAAACTCCGACATGGTACAAGTTGCAAGCTCACCCAGCTAGCCTATGATGGGCTGTCACTAGATAGGCTTAACTGTCAACTTTCCCATGGCTGCGTCATTCTCAGCCCGAGCTACACTCAAGAGTACACGATCAATGAAGCGCTAAGGGGAAAGTAGAAATCCTGCTTCATACAAGTTGCCGAGTAAGCGATCAATGAAACCCTATGGTGAAAATCAAACTCCGGCATGATACAAGTTACAAGATCACCCAGCTAGCCTATGATGGGTTGTCACTAGATAGGCTTAACTGTCAACTTTCCCATGGCTGCGACCTTCTCAGCCCGAGCTACACTCAAGAGTACACGATCAATGAAACCCTATGGGGAAAATCAAACTCCGACATGGTACAAGTTGCAAGATCACCCAGCTAGCCTATGATGGGCTGTCACTAGATAGGCTTAACTGTCAACTTTCCCATGGCTGCGACCTTCTCAGCCCGAGCTACACTCAAGAGTACACGATCAATGAAACCGTATGGGGAAAATCAAACTCCGACATGGTACAAGTTGCAAGATCACCCAGCTAGCCTATGATGGGCTGTCACTAGATAGGCTTAACTGTCAACTTTCCCATGGCTGCGTCATTCTCAGCCCGATCTACACTCAAGAGTACACGATCAATGAAGCGCTAAGGGGAAAGTAGAAATCCTGCTTGATACAAGTTGCAGAGTAAGCGATCAATGAAACCCTATGGTGAAAATCAAACTCCGGCATGATACAAGTTACAAGATCACCCAGCTAGCCTATGATGGGTTGTCACTAGATAGGCTTAACTGTCAACTTTCCCATGGCTGCGACCTTCTCAGCCCGAGCTACACTCAAGAGTACACGATCAATGAAACCCTATGGGGAAAATCAAACTCCGACATGGTACAAGTTGCAAGCTCACCCAGCTAGCCTATGATGGGCTGTCACTAGATAGGCTTAACTGTCAACTTTCCCATGGCTGCGTCATTCTCAGCCCGAGCTACATTCAAGAGTACACGATCAATGAAGCGCTAAGGGGAAAGTAGAAATCCTGCTTCATACAAGTTGCCGAGTAAGCGATCAATGAAACCCTATGGTGAAAATCAAACTCCGGCATGATAAAAGTTGCAAGATCACCCAGCTAGCCTATGATGGGTTGTCACTAGATAGGCTTAACTGTCAACTTTCCCATGGCTGCGACCTTCTCAGCCCGAGCTACACTCAAGAGTACACGATCAATAAAACCCTATGGGGAAAATCAAACTCCGACATGGTACAAGTTGCAAGCTCACCCAGCTAGCCTATGATGGGCTGTCACTAGATAGGCTTAACTGTCAACTTTCCCATGGCTGCGTCATTCTCAGCCCGAGCTACACTCAAGAGTACACGATCAATGAAGCGCTAAGGGGAAAGTAGAAATCCTGCTTCATACAAGTTGCCGAGTAAGCGATCAATGAAACCCTATGGTGAAAATCAAACTCCGGCATGATACAAGTTACAAGATCACCCAGCTAGCCTATGATGGGTTGTCACTAGATAGGCTTAACTGTCAACTTTCCCATGGCTGCGACCTTCTCAGCCCGAGCTACACTCAAGAGTACACGATCAATGAAACCCTATGGGGAAAATCAAACTCCGACATGGTACAAGTTGCAAGCTCACCCAGCTAGCCTATGATGGGCTGTCACTAGATAGGCTTAACTGTCAACTTTCCCATGGCTGCGTCATTCTCAGCCCGAGCTACATTCAAGAGTACAAGATCAATGAAGCGCTAAGGGGAAAGTAGAAATCCTGCTTCATACAAGTTGCCGAGTAAGCGATCAATGAAACCCTATGGTGAAAATCAAACTCCGGCATGATAAAAGTTGCAAGATCACCCAGCTAGCCTATGATGGGTTGTCACTAGATAGGCTTAACTGTCAACTTTCCCATGGCTGCGTCATTCTCAGCCCGATCTACACTCAAGAGTACACGATCAATGAAGCGCTAAGGGGAAAGTAGAAATCCTGCTTGATACAAGTTGCCGAGTAAGCGATCAATGAAACCCTATGGTGAAAATCAAACTCCGGCATGATACAAGTTACAAGATCACCCAGCTAGCCTATGATGGGTTGTCACTAGATAGGCTTAACTGTCAACTTTCCCATGGCTGCGACCTTCTCAGCCCGAGCTACACTCAAGAGTACACGATCAATGAAACCCTATGGGGAAAATCAAACTCCGACATGGTACAAGTTGCAAGCTCACCCAGCTAGCCTATGATGGGCTGTCACTAGATAGGCTTAACTGTCAACTTTCCCATGGCTGCGTCATTCTCAGCCCGAGCTACACTCAAGAGTACACGATCAATGAAGCGCTAAGGGGAAAGTAGAAATCCTGCTTCATACAAGTTGCCGAGTAAGCGATCAATGAAACCCTATGGTGAAAATCAAACTCCGGCATGATACAAGTTACAAGATCACCCAGCTAGCCTATGATGGGTTGTCACTAGATAGGCTTAACTGTCAACTTTCCCATGGCTGCGACCTTCTCAGCCCGAGCTACACTCAAGAGTACACGATCAATGAAACCCTATGGGGAAAATCAAACTCCGACATGGTACAAGTTGCAAGCTCACCCAGCTAGCCTATGATGGGCTGTCACTAGATAGGCTTAACTGTCAACTTTCCCATGGCTGCGTCATTCTCAGCCCGAGCTACACTCAAGAGTACACGATCAATGAAGCGCTAAGGGGAAAGTAGAAATCCTGCTTGATACAAGTTGCCGAGTAAGCGATCAATGAAACCCTATGGTGAAAATCAAACTCCGGCATGATACAAGTTACAGGATCACCCAGCTAGCCTATGATGGGTTGTCACTAGATAGGCTTAACTGTCAACTTTCCCATGGTTGCGACCTTCTCAGCCCGAGCTACACTCAAGAGTACACGATCAATGAAACCCTATGGGGAAAATCAAACTCCGACATGGTACAAATTGCAAGCTCACCCAGCTAGCCTATGATGGGCTGTCACTAGATAGGCTTAACTGTCAACTTTCCCATGGCTGCGTCATTCTCAGCCCGAGCTACACTCAAGAGTACACGATCAATGAAGCGCTAAGGGGAAAGTAGAAATCCTGCTTCATACAAGTTGCCGAGTAAGCGATCAATGAAACCCTATGGTGAAAATCAAACTCCGGCATGATAAAAGTAGCAAGATCACCCAGCTAGCCTATGATGGGTTGTCACTAGATAGGCTTAACTGTCAACTTTCCCATGGCTGCGACCTTCTCAGCTCGAGCTACACTCAAGAGTACACGATCAATGAAACCCTATGGGGAAAATCAAACTCCGACATGGTACAAGTTACAAGATCACCCAGCTAGCCTATGATGGGTTGTCACTAGATAGGCTTAACTGTCAACTTTCCCATGGCTGCGACCTTCTCAGCCCGAGCTACACTCAAGAGTACACGATCAATGAAACCCTATGGGGAAAATCAAACTCCGACATGGTACAAGTTGCAAGCTCACCCAGCTAGCCTATGATGGGCTGTCACTAGATAGGCTTAACTGTCAACTTTCCCATGGCTGCGTCATTCTCAGCCCGAGCTACACTCAAGAGTACACGATCAATGAAGCGCTAAGGGGAAAGTAGAAATCTTGCTTCATACAAGTTGCCGAGTAAGCGATCAATGAAACCCTATGGTGAAAATCAAACTCCGGCATGATACAAGTTACAAGATCACCCAGCTAGCCTATGATGGGTTGTCACTAGATAGGCTTAACTGTCAACTTTCCCATGGCTGCGACCTTCTCAGCCCGAGCTACACTCAAGAGTACACGATCAATGAAACCCTATGGGGAAAATCAAACTCCGACATGGTACAAGTTGCAAGATCACCCAGCTAGCCTATGATGGGCTGTCACTAGATAGGCTTAACTGTCAACTTTCCCATGGCTGCGACCTTCTCAGCCCGAGCTACACTCAAGAGTACACGATCAATGAAACCGTATGGGGAAAATCAAACTCCGACATGGTACAAGTTGCAAGATCACCCAGCTAGCCTATGATGGGCTGTCACTAGATAGGCTTAACTGTCAACTTTCCCATGGCTGCGTCATTCTCAGCCCGATCTACACTCAAGAGTACACGATCAATGAAGCGCTAAGGGGAAAGTAGAAATCCTGCTTGATACAAGTTGCAGAGTAAGCGATCAATGAAACCCTATGGTGAAAATCAAACTCCGGCATGATACAAGTTACAAGATCACCCAGCTAGCCTATGATGGGTTGTCACTAGATAGGCTTAACTGTCAACTTTCCCATGGCTGCGACCTTCTCAGCCCGAGCTACACTCAAGAGTACACGATCAATGAAACCCTATGGGGAAAATCAAACTCCGACATGGTACAAGTTGCAAGCTCACCCAGCTAGCCTATGATGGGCTGTCACTAGATAGGCTTAACTGTCAACTTTCCCATGGCTGCGTCATTCTCAGCCCGAGCTACACTCAAGAGTACACGATCAATGAAGCGCTAAGGGGAAAGTAGAAATCCTGCTTCATACAAGTTGCCGAGTAAGCGATCAATGAAACCCTATGGTGAAAATCAAACTCCGGCATGATACAAGTTACAAGATCACCCAGCTAGCCTATGATGGGTTGTCACTAGATAGGCTTAACTGTCAACTTTCCCATGGCTGCGACCTTCTCAGCCCGAGCTACACTCAAGAGTACACGATCAATGAAACCCTATGGGGAAAATCAAACTCCGACATGGTACAAGTTGCAAGCTCACCCAGCTAGCCTATGATGGGCTGTCACTAGATAGGCTTAACTGTCAACTTTCCCATGGCTGCGTCATTCTCAGCCCGAGCTACATTCAAGAGTACACGATCAATGAAGCGCTAAGGGGAAAGTAGAAATCCTGCTTCATACAAGTTGCCGAGTAAGCGATCAATGAAACCCTATGGTGAAAATCAAACTCCGGCATGATAAAAGTTGCAAGATCACCCAGCTAGCCTATGATGGGTTGTCACTAGATAGGCTTAACTGTCAACTTTCCCATGGCTGCGACCTTCTCAGCCCGAGCTACACTCAAGAGTACACGATCAATGAAACCCTATGGGGAAAATCAAACTCCGACATGGTACAAGTTGCAAGCTCACCCAGCTAGCCTATGATGGGCTGTCACTAGATAGGCTTAACTGTCAACTTTCCCATGGCTGCGTCATTCTCAGCCCGAGCTACACTCAAGAGTACACGATCAATGAACCGCTAAGGGGAAAGTAGAAATCCTGCTTCATACAAGTTGCCGAGTAAGCGATAAATGAAACCCTATGGTGAAAATCAAACTCCGGCATGATACAAGTTACAAGATCACCCAGCTAGCCTATGATGGGTTGTCACTAGATAGGCTTAACTGTCAACTTTCCCATGGCTGCGACCTTCTCAGCCCGAGCTACACTCAAGAGTACACGATCAATGAAACCGTATGGGGAAAATCAAACTCCGACATGGTACAAGTTGCAAGATCACCCAGCTAGCCTATGATGGGCTGTCACTAGATAGGTTTAACTGTCAACTTTCCCATGGCTGCGTCATTCTCAGCCCGATCTACACTCAAGAGTACACGATCAATGAAGCGCTAAGGGGAAAGTAGAAATCCTGCTTGATACAAGTTGCCGAGTAAGCGATCAATGAAACCCTATGGTGAAAATCAAACTCCGGCATGATACAAGTTACAAGATCACCCAGCTAGCCTATGATGGGTTGTCACTAGATAGGCTTAACTGTCAACTTTCCCATGGCTGCGACCTTCTCAGCCCGAGCTACACTCAAGAGTACACGATCAATGAAACCCTATGGGGAAAATCAAACTCCGACATGGTACAAGTTGCAAGCTCACCCAGCTAGCCTATGATGGGCTGTCACTAGATAGGCTTAACTGTCAACTTTCCCATGGCTGCGTCATTCTCAGCCCGAGCTACACTCAAGAGTACACGATCAATGAAGCGCTAAGGGGAAAGTAGAAATCCTGCTTCATACAAGTTGCCGAGTAAGCGATCAATGAAACCCTATGGTGAAAATCAAACTCCGGCATGATACAAGTTACAAGATCACCCAGCTAGCCTATGATGGGTTGTCACTAGATAGGCTTAACTGTCAACTTTCCCATGGCTGCGACCTTCTCAGCCCGAGCTACACTCAAGAGTACACGATCAATGAAACCCTATGGGGAAAATCAAACTCCGACATGGTACAAGTTGCAAGCTCACCCAGCTAGCCTATGATGGGCTGTCACTAGATAGGCTTAACTGTCAACTTTCCCATGGCTGCGTCATTCTCAGCCCGAGCTACACTCAAGAGTACACGATCAATGAAGCGCTAAGGGGAAAGTAGAAATCCTGCTTGATACAAGTTGCCGAGTAAGCGATCAATGAAACCCTATGGTGAAAATCAAACTCCGGCATGATACAAGTTACAGGATCACCCAGCTAGCCTATGATGGGTTGTCACTAGATAGGCTTAACTGTCAACTTTCCCATGGCTGCGACCTTCTCAGCCCGAGCTACACTCAAGAGTACACGATCAATGAAACCCTATGGGGAAAATCAAACTCCGACATGGTACAAGTTGCAAGCTCACCCAGCTAGCCTATGATGGGCTGTCACTAGATAGGCTTAACTGTCAACTTTCCCATGGCTGCGTCATTCTCAGCCCGAGCTACACTCAAGAGTACACGATCAATGAAGCGCTAAGGGGAAAGTAGAAATCCTGCTTCATACAAGTTGCCGAGTAAGCGATCAATGAAACCCTATGGTGAAAATCAAACTCCGGCATGATAAAAGTTGCAAGATCACCCAGCTAGCCTATGATGGGTTGTCACTAGATAGGCTTAACTGTCAACTTTCCCATGGCTGCGACCTTCTCAGCTCGAGCTACACTCAAGAGTACACGATCAATGAAACCCTATGGGGAAAATCAAACTCCGACATGGTACAAGTTACAAGATCACCCAGCTAGCCTATGATGGGTTGTCACTAGATAGGCTTAACTGTCAACTTTCCCATGGCTGCGACCTTCTCAGCCCGAGCTACACTCAAGAGTACACGATCAATGAAACCCTATGGGGAAAATCAAACTCCGACATGGTACAAGTTGCAAGCTCACCCAGCTAGCCTATGATGGGCTGTCACTAGATAGGCTTAACTGTCAACTTTCCCATGGCTGCGTCATTCTCAGCCCGAGCTACACTCAAGAGTACACGATCAATGAAGCGCTAAGGGGAAAGTAGAAATCCTGCTTCATACAAGTTGCCGAGTAAGCGATCAATGAAACCCTATGGTGAAAATCAAACTCCGGCATGATACAAGTTACAAGATCACCCAGCTAGCCTATGATGGGTTGTCACTAGATAGGCTTAACTGTCAACTTTCCCATGGCTGCGACCTTCTCAGCCCGAGCTACACTCAAGAGTACACGATCAATGAAACCCTATGGGGAAAATCAAACTCCGACATGGTACAAGTTGCAAGATCACCCAGCTAGCCTATGATGGGCTGTCACTAGATAGGCTTAACTGTCAACTTTCCCATGGCTGCGACCTTCTCAGCCCGAGCTACACTCAAGAGTACACGATCAATGAAACCGTATGGGGAAAATCAAACTCCGACATGGTACAAGTTGCAAGATCACCCAGCTAGCCTATGATGGGCTGTCACTAGATAGGCTTAACTGTCAACTTTCCCATGGCTGCGTCATTCTCAGCCCGATCTACACTCAAGAGTACACGATCAATGAAGCGCTAAGGGGAAAGTAGAAATCCTGCTTGATACAAGTTGCAGAGTAAGCGATCAATGAAACCCTATGGTGAAAATCAAACTCCGGCATGATACAAGTTACAAGATCACCCAGCTAGCCTATGATGGGTTGTCACTAGATAGGCTTAACTGTCAACTTTCCCATGGCTGCGACCTTCTCAGCCCGAGCTACACTCAAGAGTACACGATCAATGAAACCCTATGGGGAAAATCAAACTCCGACATGGTACAAGTTGCAAGCTCACCCAGCTAGCCTATGATGGGCTGTCACTAGATAGGCTTAACTGTCAACTTTCCCATGGCTGCGTCATTCTCAGCCCGAGCTACACTCAAGAGTACACGATCAATGAAGCGCTAAGGGGAAAGTAGAAATCCTGCTTCATACAAGTTGCCGAGTAAGCGATCAATGAAACCCTATGGTGAAAATCAAACTCCGGCATGATACAAGTTACAAGATCACCCAGCTAGCCTATGATGGGTTGTCACTAGATAGGCTTAACTGTCAACTTTCCCATGGCTGCGACCTTCTCAGCCCGAGCTACACTCAAGAGTACACGATCAATGAAACCCTATGGGGAAAATCAAACTCCGACATGGTACAAGTTGCAAGCTCACCCAGCTAGCCTATGATGGGCTGTCACTAGATAGGCTTAACTGTCAACTTTCCCATGGCTGCGTCATTCTCAGCCCGAGCTACACTCAAGAGTACACGATCAATGAAGCGCTAAGGGGAAAGTAGAAATCCTGCTTCATACAAGTTGCCGAGTAAGCGATCAATGAAACCCTATGGTGAAAATCAAACTCCGGCATGATAAAAGTTGCAAGATCACCCAGCTAGCCTATGATGGGTTGTCACTAGATAGGCTTAACTGTCAACTTTCCCATGGCTGCGAAATTCTCAGCCCGAGCTACACTCAAGAGTACACGATCAGTGAAACCGTATGGGGAAAATCAAACTCCGACATGGTACAAGTTGCAAGATCACCCAGCTAGCCTATGATGGGCTGTCACTAGATAGGCTTAACTGTCAACTTTCCCATGGCTGCGACCTTCTCAGCCCGAGCTACACTCAAGAGTACACGATCAATGAAACCGTATGGGGAAAATCAAACTCCGACATGGTACAAGTTGCAAGATCACCCAGCTAGCCTATGATGGGCTGTCACTAGATACGCTTAACTGTCAACTTTCCCATGGCTGCGACCTTCTCAGCCCGAGCTACACTCAAGAGTACACGATCAATGAAACCCTATGGGGAAAATCAAACTCCGACATGGTACAAGTTGCAAGATCACCCAGCTAGCCTATGATGGGCTGTCACTAGATAGGCTTAACTGTCAACTTTCCCATGGCTGCGACCTTCTCAGCCCGAGCTACACTCAAGAGTACACGATCAATGAAACCGTATGGGGAAAATCAAACTCCGACATGGTACAAGTTGCAAGATCACCCAGCTAGCCTATGATGGGCTGTCACTAGATAGGCTTAACTGTCAACTTTCCCATGGCTGCGTCATTCTCAGCCCGATCTACACTCAAGAGTACACGATCAATGAAGCGCTAAGGGGAAAGTAGAAATCCTGCTTGATACAAGTTGCAGAGTAAGCGATCAATGAAACCCTATGGTGAAAATCAAACTCCGGCATGATACAAGTTACAAGATCACCCAGCTAGCCTATGATGGGTTGTCACTAGATAGGCTTAACTGTCAACTTTCCCATGGCTGCGACCTTCTCAGCTCGAGCTACACTCAAGAGTACACGATCAATGAAACCCTATGGGGAAAATCAAACTCCGACATGGTACAAGTTGCAAGCTCACCCAGCTAGCCTATGATGGGCTGTCACTAGATAGGCTTAACTGTCAACTTTCCCATGGCTGCGTCATTCTCAGCCCGAGCTACACTCAAGAGTACACGATCAATGAAGCGCTAAGGGGAAAGTAGAAATCCTGCTTCATACAAGTTGCCGAGTAAGCGATCAATGAAACCCTATGGTGAAAATCAAACTCCGGCATGATACAAGTTACAAGATCACCCAGCTAGCCTATGATGGGTTGTCACTAGATAGGCTTAACTGTCAACTTTCCCATGGCTGCGACCTTCTCAGCCCGAGCTACACTCAAGAGTACACGATCAATGAAACCCTAGGGGGAAAATCAAACTCCGACATGGTACAAGTTGCAAGCTCACCCAGCTAGCCTATGATGGGCTGTCACTAGATAGGCTTAACTGTCAACTTTCCCATGGCTGCGTCATTCTCAGCCCGAGCTACATTCAAGAGTACACGATCAATGAAGCGCTAAGGGGAAAGTAGAAATCCTGCTTCATACAAGTTGCCGAGTAAGCGATCAATGAAACCCTATGGTGAAAATCAAACTCCGGCATGATAAAAGTTGCAAGATCACCCAGCTAGCCTATGATGGGTTGTCACTAGATAGGCTTAACTGTCAACTTTCCCATGGCTGCGACCTTCTCAGCCCGAGCTACACTCAAGAGTACACGATCAATGAAACCCTATGGGGAAAATCAAACTCCGACATGGTACAAGTTGCAAGCTCACCCAGCTAGCCTATGATGGGCTGTCACTAGATAGGCTTAACTGTCAACTTTCCCATGGCTGCGTCATTCTCAGCCCGAGCTACACTCAAGAGTACACGATCAATGAAGCGCTAAGGGGAAAGTAGAAATCCTGCTTCATACAAGTTGCCGAGTAAGCGATCAATGAAACCCTATGGTGAAAATCAAACTCCGGCATGATACAAGTTACAAGATCACCCAGCTAGCCTATGATGGGTTGTCACTAGATAGGCTTAACTGTCAACTTTCCCATGGCTGCGACCTTCTCAGCCCGAGCTACACTCAAGAGTACACGATCAATGAAACCGTATGGGGAAAATCAAACTCCGACATGGTACAAGTTGCAAGATCACCCAGCTAGCCTATGATGGGCTGTCACTAGATAGGTTTAACTGTCAACTTTCCCATGGCTGCGTCATTCTCAGCCCGATCTACACTCAAGAGTACACGATCAATGAAGCGCTAAGGGGAAAGTAGAAATCCTGCTTGATACAAGTTGCCGAGTAAGCGATCAATGAAACCCTATGGTGAAAATCAAACTCCGGCATGATACAAGTTACAAGATCACCCAGCTAGCCTATGATGGGTTGTCACTAGATAGGCTTAACTGTCAACTTTCCCATGGCTGCGACCTTCTCAGCCCGAGCTACACTCAAGAGTACACGATCAATGAAACCCTATGGGGAAAATCAAACTCCGACATGGTACAAGTTGCAAGCTCACCCAGCTAGCCTATGATGGGCTGTCACTAGATAGGCTTAACTGTCAACTTTCCCATGGCTGCGTCATTCTCAGCCCGAGCTACACTCAAGAGTACACGATCAATGAAGCGCTAAGGGGAAAGTAGAAATCCTGCTTGATACAAGTTGCCGAGTAAGCGATCAATGAAACCCTATGGTGAAAATCAAACTCCGGCATGATACAAGTTACAAGATCACCCAGCTAGCCTATGATGGGTTGTCACTAGATAGGCTTAACTGTCAACTTTCCCATGGCTGCGACCTTCTCAGCCCGAGCTACACTCAAGAGTACACGATCAATGAAACCCTATGGGGAAAATCAAACTCCGACATGGTACAAGTTGCAAGCTCACCCAGCTAGCCTATGATGGGCTGTCACTAGATAGGCTTAACTGTCAACTTTCCCATGGCTGCGTCATTCTCAGCCCGAGCTACACTCAAGAGTACACGATCAATGAAGCGCTAAGGGGAAAGTAGAAATCCTGCTTGATACAAGTTGCCGAGTAAGCGATCAATGAAACCCTATGGTGAAAATCAAACTCCGGCATGATACAAGTTACAGGATCACCCAGCTAGCCTATGATGGGTTGTCACTAGATAGGCTTAACTGTCAACTTTCCCATGGTTGCGACCTTCTCAGCCCGAGCTACACTCAAGAGTACACGATCAATGAAACCCTATGGGGAAAATCAAACTCCGACATGGTACAAGTTGCAAGCTCACCCAGCTAGCCTATGATGGGCTGTCACTAGATAGGCTTAACTGTCAACTTTCCCATGGCTGCGTCATTCTCAGCCCGAGCTACACTCAAGAGTACACGATCAATGAAGCGCTAAGGGGAAAGTAGAAATCCTGCTTCATACAAGTTGCCGAGTAAGCGATCAATGAAACCCTATGGTGAAAATCAAACTCCGGCATGATAAAAGTAGCAAGATCACCCAGCTAGCCTATGATGGGTTGTCACTAGATAGGCTTAACTGTCAACTTTCCCATGGCTGCGACCTTCTCAGCTCGAGCTACACTCAAGAGTACACGATCAATGAAACCCTATGGGGAAAATCAAACTCCGACATGGTACAAGTTACAAGATCACCCAGCTAGCCTATGATGGGTTGTCACTAGATAGGCTTAACTGTCAACTTTCCCATGGCTGCGACCTTCTCAGCCCGAGCTACACTCAAGAGTACACGATCAATGAAACCCTATGGGGAAAATCAAACTCCGACATGGTACAAGTTGCAAGCTCACCCAGCTAGCCTATGATGGGCTGTCACTAGATAGGCTTAACTGTCAACTTTCCCATGGCTGCGTCATTCTCAGCCCGAGCTACACTCAAGAGTACACGATCAATGAAGCGCTAAGGGGAAAGTAGAAATCTTGCTTCATACAAGTTGCCGAGTAAGCGATCAATGAAACCCTATGGTGAAAATCAAACTCCGGCATGATACAAGTTACAAGATCACCCAGCTAGCCTATGATGGGTTGTCACTAGATAGGCTTAACTGTCAACTTTCCCATGGCTGCGACCTTCTCAGCCCGAGCTACACTCAAGAGTACACGATCAATGAAACCCTATGGGGAAAATCAAACTCCGACATGGTACAAGTTGCAAGATCACCCAGCTAGCCTATGATGGGCTGTCACTAGATAGGCTTAACTGTCAACTTTCCCATGGCTGCGACCTTCTCAGCCCGAGCTACACTCAAGAGTACACGATCAATGAAACCGTATGGGGAAAATCAAACTCCGACATGGTACAAGTTGCAAGATCACCCAGCTAGCCTATGATGGGCTGTCACTAGATAGGCTTAACTGTCAACTTTCCCATGGCTGCGTCATTCTCAGCCCGATCTACACTCAAGAGTACACGATCAATGAAGCGCTAAGGGGAAAGTAGAAATCCTGCTTGATACAAGTTGCAGAGTAAGCGATCAATGAAACCCTATGGTGAAAATCAAACTCCGGCATGATACAAGTTACAAGATCACCCAGCTAGCCTATGATGGGTTGTCACTAGATAGGCTTAACTGTCAACTTTCCCATGGCTGCGACCTTCTCAGCCCGAGCTACACTCAAGAGTACACGATCAATGAAACCCTATGGGGAAAATCAAACTCCGACATGGTACAAGTTGCAAGCTCACCCAGCTAGCCTATGATGGGCTGTCACTAGATAGGCTTAACTGTCAACTTTCCCATGGCTGCGTCATTCTCAGCCCGAGCTACACTCAAGAGTACACGATCAATGAAGCGCTAAGGGGAAAGTAGAAATCCTGCTTCATACAAGTTGCCGAGTAAGCGATCAATGAAACCCTATGGTGAAAATCAAACTCCGGCATGATACAAGTTACAAGATCACCCAGCTAGCCTATGATGGGTTGTCACTAGATAGGCTTAACTGTCAACTTTCCCATGGCTGCGACCTTCTCAGCCCGAGCTACACTCAAGAGTACACGATCAATGAAACCCTATGGGGAAAATCAAACTCCGACATGGTACAAGTTGCAAGCTCACCCAGCTAGCCTATGATGGGCTGTCACTAGATAGGCTTAACTGTCAACTTTCCCATGGCTGCGTCATTCTCAGCCCGAGCTACATTCAAGAGTACACGATCAATGAAGCGCTAAGGGGAAAGTAGAAATCCTGCTTCATACAAGTTGCCGAGTAAGCGATCAATGAAACCCTATGGTGAAAATCAAACTCCGGCATGATAAAAGTTGCAAGATCACCCAGCTAGCCTATGATGGGTTGTCACTAGATAGGCTTAACTGTCAACTTTCCCATGGCTGCGACCTTCTCAGCCCGAGCTACACTCAAGAGTACACGATCAATGAAACCCTATGGGGAAAATCAAACTCCGACATGGTACAAGTTGCAAGCTCACCCAGCTAGCCTATGATGGGCTGTCACTAGATAGGCTTAACTGTCAACTTTCCCATGGCTGCGTCATTCTCAGCCCGAGCTACACTCAAGAGTACACGATCAATGAACCGCTAAGGGGAAAGTAGAAATCCTGCTTCATACAAGTTGCCGAGTAAGCGATAAATGAAACCCTATGGTGAAAATCAAACTCCGGCATGATACAAGTTACAAGATCACCCAGCTAGCCTATGATGGGTTGTCACTAGATAGGCTTAACTGTCAACTTTCCCATGGCTGCGACCTTCTCAGCCCGAGCTACACTCAAGAGTACACGATCAATGAAACCGTATGGGGAAAATCAAACTCCGACATGGTACAAGTTGCAAGATCACCCAGCTAGCCTATGATGGGCTGTCATTAGATAGGTTTAACTGTCAACTTTCCCATGGCTGCGTCATTCTCAGCCCGATCTACACTCAAGAGTACACGATCAATGAAGCGCTAAGGGGAAAGTAGAAATCCTGCTTGATACAAGTTGCCGAGTAAGCGATCAATGAAACCCTATGGTGAAAATCAAACTCCGGCATGATACAAGTTACAAGATCACCCAGCTAGCCTATGATGGGTTGTCACTAGATAGGCTTAACTGTCAACTTTCCCATGGCTGCGACCTTCTCAGCCCGAGCTACACTCAAGAGTACACGATCAATGAAACCCTATGGGGAAAATCAAACTCCGACATGGTACAAGTTGCAAGCTCACCCAGCTAGCCTATGATGGGCTGTCACTAGATAGGCTTAACTGTCAACTTTCCCATGGCTGCGTCATTCTCAGCCCGAGCTACACTCAAGAGTACACGATCAATGAAGCGCTAAGGGGAAAGTAGAAATCCTGCTTCATACAAGTTGCCGAGTAAGCGATCAATGAAACCCTATGGTGAAAATCAAACTCCGGCATGATACAAGTTACAAGATCACCCAGCTAGCCTATGATGGGTTGTCACTAGATAGGCTTAACTGTCAACTTTCCCATGGCTGCGACCTTCTCAGCCCGAGCTACACTCAAGAGTACACGATCAATGAAACCCTATGGGGAAAATCAAACTCCGACATGGTACAAGTTGCAAGCTCACCCAGCTAGCCTATGATGGGCTGTCACTAGATAGGCTTAACTGTCAACTTTCCCATGGCTGCGTCATTCTCAGCCCGAGCTACACTCAAGAGTACACGATCAATGAAGCGCTAAGGGGAAAGTAGAAATCCTGCTTGATACAAGTTGCCGAGTAAGCGATCAATGAAACCCTATGGTGAAAATCAAACTCCGGCATGATACAAGTTACAGGATCACCCAGCTAGCCTATGATGGGTTGTCATTAGATAGGCTTAACTGTCAACTTTCCCATGGCTGCGACCTTCTCAGCCCGAGCTACACTCAAGAGTACACGATCAATGAAACCCTATGGGGAAAATCAAACTCCGACATGGTACAAGTTGCAAGCTCACCCAGCTAGCCTATGATGGGCTGTCACTAGATAGGCTTAACTGTCAACTTTCCCATGGCTGCGTCATTCTCAGCCCGAGCTACACTCAAGAGTACACGATCAATGAAGCGCTAAGGGGAAAGTAGAAATCCTGCTTCATACAAGTTGCCGAGTAAGCGATCAATGAAACCCTATGGTGAAAATCAAACTCCGGCATGATAAAAGTTGCAAGATCACCCAGCTAGCCTATGATGGGTTGTCACTAGATAGGCTTAACTGTCAACTTTCCCATGGCTGCGACCTTCTCAGCTCGAGCTACACTCAAGAGTACACGATCAATGAAACCCTATGGGGAAAATCAAACTCCGACATGGTACAAGTTACAAGATCACCCAGCTAGCCTATGATGGGTTGTCACTAGATAGGCTTAACTGTCAACTTTCCCATGGCTGCGACCTTCTCAGCCCGAGCTACACTCAAGAGTACACGATCAATGAAACCCTATGGGGAAAATCAAACTCCGACATGGTACAAGTTGCAAGCTCACCCAGCTAGCCTATGATGGGCTGTCACTAGATAGGCTTAACTGTCAACTTTCCCATGGCTGCGTCATTCTCAGCCCGAGCTACACTCAAGAGTACACGATCAATGAAGCGCTAAGGGGAAAGTAGAAATCCTGCTTCATACAAGTTGCCGAGTAAGCGATCAATGAAACCCTATGGTGAAAATCAAACTCCGGCATGATACAAGTTACAAGATCACCCAGCTAGCCTATGATGGGTTGTCACTAGATAGGCTTAACTGTCAACTTTCCCATGGCTGCGACCTTCTCAGCCCGAGCTACACTCAAGAGTACACGATCAATGAAACCCTATGGGGAAAATCAAACTCCGACATGGTACAAGTTGCAAGATCACCCAGCTAGCCTATGATGGGCTGTCACTAGATAGGCTTAACTGTCAACTTTCCCATGGCTGCGACCTTCTCAGCCCGAGCTACACTCAAGAGTACACGATCAATGAAACCGTATGGGGAAAATCAAACTCCGACATGGTACAAGTTGCAAGATCACCCAGCTAGCCTATGATGGGCTGTCACTAGATAGGCTTAACTGTCAACTTTCCCATGGCTGCGTCATTCTCAGCCCGATCTACACTCAAGAGTACACGATCAATGAAGCGCTAAGGGGAAAGTAGAAATCCTGCTTGATACAAGTTGCAGAGTAAGCGATCAATGAAACCCTATGGTGAAAATCAAACTCCGGCATGATACAAGTTACAAGATCACCCAGCTAGCCTATGATGGGTTGTCACTAGATAGGCTTAACTGTCAACTTTCCCATGGCTGCGACCTTCTCAGCCCGAGCTACACTCAAGAGTACACGATCAATGAAACCCTATGGGGAAAATCAAACTCCGACATGGTACAAGTTGCAAGCTCACCCAGCTAGCCTATGATGGGCTGTCACTAGATAGGCTTAACTGTCAACTTTCCCATGGCTGCGTCATTCTCAGCCCGAGCTACACTCAAGAGTACACGATCAATGAAGCGCTAAGGGGAAAGTAGAAATCCTGCTTCATACAAGTTGCCGAGTAAGCGATCAATGAAACCCTATGGTGAAAATCAAACTCCGGCATGATACAAGTTACAAGATCACCCAGCTAGCCTATGATGGGTTGTCACTAGATAGGCTTAACTGTCAACTTTCCCATGGCTGCGACCTTCTCAGCCCGAGCTACACTCAAGAGTACACGATCAATGAAACCCTATGGGGAAAATCAAACTCCGACATGGTACAAGTTGCAAGCTCACCCAGCTAGCCTATGATGGGCTGTCACTAGATAGGCTTAACTGTCAACTTTCCCATGGCTGCGTCATTCTCAGCCCGAGCTACATTCAAGAGTACACGATCAATGAAGCGCTAAGGGGAAAGTAGAAATCCTGCTTCATACAAGTTGCCGAGTAAGCGATCAATGAAACCCTATGGTGAAAATCAAACTCCGGCATGATAAAAGTTGCAAGATCACCCAGCTAGCCTATGATGGGTTGTCACTAGATAGGCTTAACTGTCAACTTTCCCATGGCTGCGACCTTCTCAGCCCGAGCTACACTCAAGAGTACACGATCAATAAAACCCTATGGGGAAAATCAAACTCCGACATGGTACAAGTTGCAAGCTCACCCAGCTAGCCTATGATGGGCTGTCACTAGATAGGCTTAACTGTCAACTTTCCCATGGCTGCGTCATTCTCAGCCCGAGCTACACTCAAGAGTACACGATCAATGAAGCGCTAAGGGGAAAGTAGAAATCCTGCTTCATACAAGTTGCCGAGTAAGCGATCAATGAAACCCTATGGTGAAAATCAAACTCCGGCATGATACAAGTTACAAGATCACCCAGCTAGCCTATGATGGGTTGTCACTAGATAGGCTTAACTGTCAACTTTCCCATGGCTGCGACCTTCTCAGCCCGAGCTACACTCAAGAGTACACGATCAATGAAACCCTATGGGGAAAATCAAACTCCGACATGGTACAAGTTGCAAGCTCACCCAGCTAGCCTATGATGGGCTGTCACTAGATAGGCTTAACTGTCAACTTTCCCATGGCTGCGTCATTCTCAGCCCGAGCTACATTCAAGAGTACAAGATCAATGAAGCGCTAAGGGGAAAGTAGAAATCCTGCTTCATACAAGTTGCCGAGTAAGCGATCAATGAAACCCTATGGTGAAAATCAAACTCCGGCATGATAAAAGTTGCAAGATCACCCAGCTAGCCTATGATGGGTTGTCACTAGATAGGCTTAACTGTCAACTTTCCCATGGCTGCGTCATTCTCAGCCCGATCTACACTCAAGAGTACACGATCAATGAAGCGCTAAGGGGAAAGTAGAAATCCTGCTTGATACAAGTTGCCGAGTAAGCGATCAATGAAACCCTATGGTGAAAATCAAACTCCGGCATGATACAAGTTACAAGATCACCCAGCTAGCCTATGATGGGTTGTCACTAGATAGGCTTAACTGTCAACTTTCCCATGGCTGCGACCTTCTCAGCCCGAGCTACACTCAAGAGTACACGATCAATGAAACCCTATGGGGAAAATCAAACTCCGACATGGTACAAGTTGCAAGCTCACCCAGCTAGCCTATGATGGGCTGTCACTAGATAGGCTTAACTGTCAACTTTCCCATGGCTGCGTCATTCTCAGCCCGAGCTACACTCAAGAGTACACGATCAATGAAGCGCTAAGGGGAAAGTAGACATCCTGCTTCATACAAGTTGCCGAGTAAGCGATCAATGAAACCCTATGGTGAAAATCAAACTCCGGCATGATACAAGTTACAAGATCACCCAGCTAGCCTATGATGGGTTGTCACTAGATAGGCTTAACTGTCAACTTTCCCATGGCTGCGACCTTCTCAGCCCGAGCTACACTCAAGAGTACACGATCAATGAAACCCTATGGGGAAAATCAAACTCCGACATGGTACAAGTTGCAAGCTCACCCAGCTAGCCTATGATGGGCTGTCACTAGATAGGCTTAACTGTCAACTTTCCCATGGCTGCGTCATTCTCAGCCCGAGCTACACTCAAGAGTACACGATCAATGAAGCGCTAAGGGGAAAGTAGAAATCCTGCTTCATACAAGTTGCCGAGTAAGCGATCAATGAAACCCTATGGTGAAAATCAAACTCCGGCATGATAAAAGTTGCAAGATCACCCAGCTAGCCTATGATGGGTTGTCACTAGATAGGCTTAACTGTCAACTTTCCCATGGCTGCGACCTTCTCAGCTCGAGCTACACTCAAGAGTACACGATCAATGAAACCCTATGGGGAAAATCAAACTCCGACATGGTACAAGTTACAAGATCACCCAGCTAGCCTATGATGGGTTGTCACTAGATAGGCTTAACTGTCAACTTTCCCATGGCTGCGACCTTCTCAGCCCGAGCTACACTCAAGAGTACACGATCAATGAAACCCTATGGGGAAAATCAAACTCCGACATGGTACAAGTTGCAAGCTCACCCAGCTAGCCTATGATGGGCTGTCACTAGATAGGCTTAACTGTCAACTTTCCCATGGCTGCGTCATTCTCAGCCCGAGCTACACTCAAGAGTACACGATCAATGAAGCGCTAAGGGGAAAGTAGAAATCTTGCTTCATACAAGTTGCCGAGTAAGCGATCAATGAAACCCTATGGTGAAAATCAAACTCCGGCATGATACAAGTTACAAGATCACCCAGCTAGCCTATGATGGGTTGTCACTAGATAGGCTTAACTGTCAACTTTCCCATGGCTGCGACCTTCTCAGCCCGAGCTACACTCAAGAGTACACGATCAATGAAACCCTATGGGGAAAATCAAACTCCGACATGGTACAAGTTGCAAGATCACCCAGCTAGCCTATGATGGGCTGTCACTAGATAGGCTTAACTGTCAACTTTCCCATGGCTGCGACCTTCTCAGCCCGAGCTACACTCAAGAGTACACGATCAATGAAACCGTATGGGGAAAATCAAACTCCGACATGGTACAAGTTGCAAGATCACCCAGCTAGCCTATGATGGGCTGTCACTAGATAGGCTTAACTGTCAACTTTCCCATGGCTGCGTCATTCTCAGCCCGATCTACACTCAAGAGTACACGATCAATGAAGCGCTAAGGGGAAAGTAGAAATCCTGCTTGATACAAGTTGCAGAGTAAGCGATCAATGAAACCCTATGGTGAAAATCAAACTCCGGCATGATACAAGTTACAAGATCACCCAGCTAGCCTATGATGGGTTGTCACTAGATAGGCTTAACTGTCAACTTTCCCATGGCTGCGACCTTCTCAGCCCGAGCTACACTCAAGAGTACACGATCAATGAAACCCTATGGGGAAAATCAAACTCCGACATGGTACAAGTTGCAAGCTCACCCAGCTAGCCTATGATGGGCTGTCACTAGATAGGCTTAACTGTCAACTTTCCCATGGCTGCGTCATTCTCAGCCCGAGCTACACTCAAGAGTACACGATCAATGAAGCGCTAAGGGGAAAGTAGAAATCCTGCTTCATACAAGTTGCCGAGTAAGCGATCAATGAAACCCTATGGTGAAAATCAAACTCCGGCATGATACAAGTTACAAGATCACCCAGCTAGCCTATGATGGGTTGTCACTAGATAGGCTTAACTGTCAACTTTCCCATGGCTGCGACCTTCTCAGCCCGAGCTACACTCAAGAGTACACGATCAATGAAACCCTATGGGGAAAATCAAACTCCGACATGGTACAAGTTGCAAGCTCACCCAGCTAGCCTATGATGGGCTGTCACTAGATAGGCTTAACTGTCAACTTTCCCATGGCTGCGTCATTCTCAGCCCGAGCTACATTCAAGAGTACACGATCAATGAAGCGCTAAGGGGAAAGTAGAAATCCTGCTTCATACAAGTTGCCGAGTAAGCGATCAATGAAACCCTATGGTGAAAATCAAACTCCGGCATGATAAAAGTTGCAAGATCACCCAGCTAGCCTATGATGGGTTGTCACTAGATAGGCTTAACTGTCAACTTTCCCATGGCTGCGACCTTCTCAGCCCGAGCTACACTCAAGAGTACACGATCAATGAAACCCTATGGGGAAAATCAAACTCCGACATGGTACAAGTTGCAAGCTCACCCAGCTAGCCTATGATGGGCTGTCACTAGATAGGCTTAACTGTCAACTTTCCCATGGCTGCGTCATTCTCAGCCCGAGCTACACTCAAGAGTACACGATCAATGAACCGCTAAGGGGAAAGTAGAAATCCTGCTTCATACAAGTTGCCGAGTAAGCGATAAATGAAACCCTATGGTGAAAATCAAACTCCGGCATGATACAAGTTACAAGATCACCCAGCTAGCCTATGATGGGTTGTCACTAGATAGGCTTAACTGTCAACTTTCCCATGGCTGCGACCTTCTCAGCCCGAGCTACACTCAAGAGTACACGATCAATGAAACCGTATGGGGAAAATCAAACTCCGACATGGTACAAGTTGCAAGATCACCCAGCTAGCCTATGATGGGCTGTCACTAGATAGGTTTAACTGTCAACTTTCCCATGGCTGCGTCATTCTCAGCCCGATCTACACTCAAGAGTACACGATCAATGAAGCGCTAAGGGGAAAGTAGAAATCCTGCTTGATACAAGTTGCCGAGTAAGCGATCAATGAAACCCTATGGTGAAAATCAAACTCCGGCATGATACAAGTTACAAGATCACCCAGCTAGCCTATGATGGGTTGTCACTAGATAGGCTTAACTGTCAACTTTCCCATGGCTGCGACCTTCTCAGCCCGAGCTACACTCAAGAGTACACGATCAATGAAACCCTATGGGGAAAATCAAACTCCGACATGGTACAAGTTGCAAGCTCACCCAGCTAGCCTATGATGGGCTGTCACTAGATAGGCTTAACTGTCAACTTTCCCATGGCTGCGTCATTCTCAGCCCGAGCTACACTCAAGAGTACACGATCAATGAAGCGCTAAGGGGAAAGTAGAAATCCTGCTTCATACAAGTTGCCGAGTAAGCGATCAATGAAACCCTATGGTGAAAATCAAACTCCGGCATGATACAAGTTACAAGATCACCCAGCTAGCCTATGATGGGTTGTCACTAGATAGGCTTAACTGTCAACTTTCCCATGGCTGCGACCTTCTCAGCCCGAGCTACACTCAAGAGTACACGATCAATGAAACCCTATGGGGAAAATCAAACTCCGACATGGTACAAGTTGCAAGCTCACCCAGCTAGCCTATGATGGGCTGTCACTAGATAGGCTTAACTGTCAACTTTCCCATGGCTGCGTCATTCTCAGCCCGAGCTACACTCAAGAGTACACGATCAATGAAGCGCTAAGGGGAAAGTAGAAATCCTGCTTGATACAAGTTGCCGAGTAAGCGATCAATGAAACCCTATGGTGAAAATCAAACTCCGGCATGATACAAGTTACAGGATCACCCAGCTAGCCTATGATGGGTTGTCACTAGATAGGCTTAACTGTCAACTTTCCCATGGCTGCGACCTTCTCAGCCCGAGCTACACTCAAGAGTACACGATCAATGAAACCCTATGGGGAAAATCAAACTCCGACATGGTACAAGTTGCAAGCTCACCCAGCTAGCCTATGATGGGCTGTCACTAGATAGGCTTAACTGTCAACTTTCCCATGGCTGCGTCATTCTCAGCCCGAGCTACACTCAAGAGTACACGATCAATGAAGCGCTAAGGGGAAAGTAGAAATCCTGCTTCATACAAGTTGCCGAGTAAGCGATCAATGAAACCCTATGGTGAAAATCAAACTCCGGCATGATAAAAGTTGCAAGATCACCCAGCTAGCCTATGATGGGTTGTCACTAGATAGGCTTAACTGTCAACTTTCCCATGGCTGCGACCTTCTCAGCTCGAGCTACACTCAAGAGTACACGATCAATGAAACCCTATGGGGAAAATCAAACTCCGACATGGTACAAGTTACAAGATCACCCAGCTAGCCTATGATGGGTTGTCACTAGATAGGCTTAACTGTCAACTTTCCCATGGCTGCGACCTTCTCAGCCCGAGCTACACTCAAGAGTACACGATCAATGAAACCCTATGGGGAAAATCAAACTCCGACATGGTACAAGTTGCAAGCTCACCCAGCTAGCCTATGATGGGCTGTCACTAGATAGGCTTAACTGTCAACTTTCCCATGGCTGCGTCATTCTCAGCCCGAGCTACACTCAAGAGTACACGATCAATGAAGCGCTAAGGGGAAAGTAGAAATCCTGCTTCATACAAGTTGCCGAGTAAGCGATCAATGAAACCCTATGGTGAAAATCAAACTCCGGCATGATACAAGTTACAAGATCACCCAGCTAGCCTATGATGGGTTGTCACTAGATAGGCTTAACTGTCAACTTTCCCATGGCTGCGACCTTCTCAGCCCGAGCTACACTCAAGAGTACACGATCAATGAAACCCTATGGGGAAAATCAAACTCCGACATGGTACAAGTTGCAAGATCACCCAGCTAGCCTATGATGGGCTGTCACTAGATAGGCTTAACTGTCAACTTTCCCATGGCTGCGACCTTCTCAGCCCGAGCTACACTCAAGAGTACACGATCAATGAAACCGTATGGGGAAAATCAAACTCCGACATGGTACAAGTTGCAAGATCACCCAGCTAGCCTATGATGGGCTGTCACTAGATAGGCTTAACTGTCAACTTTCCCATGGCTGCGTCATTCTCAGCCCGATCTACACTCAAGAGTACACGATCAATGAAGCGCTAAGGGGAAAGTAGAAATCCTGCTTGATACAAGTTGCAGAGTAAGCGATCAATGAAACCCTATGGTGAAAATCAAACTCCGGCATGATACAAGTTACAAGATCACCCAGCTAGCCTATGATGGGTTGTCACTAGATAGGCTTAACTGTCAACTTTCCCATGGCTGCGACCTTCTCAGCCCGAGCTACACTCAAGAGTACACGATCAATGAAACCCTATGGGGAAAATCAAACTCCGACATGGTACAAGTTGCAAGCTCACCCAGCTAGCCTATGATGGGCTGTCACTAGATAGGCTTAACTGTCAACTTTCCCATGGCTGCGTCATTCTCAGCCCGAGCTACACTCAAGAGTACACGATCAATGAAGCGCTAAGGGGAAAGTAGAAATCCTGCTTCATACAAGTTGCCGAGTAAGCGATCAATGAAACCCTATGGTGAAAATCAAACTCCGGCATGATACAAGTTACAAGATCACCCAGCTAGCCTATGATGGGTTGTCACTAGATAGGCTTAACTGTCAACTTTCCCATGGCTGCGACCTTCTCAGCCCGAGCTACACTCAAGAGTACACGATCAATGAAACCCTATGGGGAAAATCAAACTCCGACATGGTACAAGTTGCAAGCTCACCCAGCTAGCCTATGATGGGCTGTCACTAGATAGGCTTAACTGTCAACTTTCCCATGGCTGCGTCATTCTCAGCCCGAGCTACACTCAAGAGTACACGATCAATGAAGCGCTAAGGGGAAAGTAGAAATCCTGCTTCATACAAGTTGCCGAGTAAGCGATCAATGAAACCCTATGGTGAAAATCAAACTCCGGCATGATAAAAGTTGCAAGATCACCCAGCTAGCCTATGATGGGTTGTCACTAGATAGGCTTAACTGTCAACTTTCCCATGGCTGCGAAATTCTCAGCCCGAGCTACACTCAAGAGTACACGATCAGTGAAACCGTATGGGGAAAATCAAACTCCGACATGGTACAAGTTGCAAGATCACCCAGCTAGCCTATGATGGGCTGTCACTAGATAGGCTTAACTGTCAACTTTCCCATGGCTGCGACCTTCTCAGCCCGAGCTACACTCAAGAGTACACGATCAATGAAACCGTATGGGGAAAATCAAACTCCGACATGGTACAAGTTGCAAGATCACCCAGCTAGCCTATGATGGGCTGTCACTAGATACGCTTAACTGTCAACTTTCCCATGGCTGCGACCTTCTCAGCCCGAGCTACACTCAAGAGTACACGATCAATGAAACCCTATGGGGAAAATCAAACTCCGACATGGTACAAGTTGCAAGATCACCCAGCTAGCCTATGATGGGCTGTCACTAGATAGGCTTAACTGTCAACTTTCCCATGGCTGCGACCTTCTCAGCCCGAGCTACACTCAAGAGTACACGATCAATGAAACCGTATGGGGAAAATCAAACTCCGACATGGTACAAGTTGCAAGATCACCCAGCTAGCCTATGATGGGCTGTCACTAGATAGGCTTAACTGTCAACTTTCCCATGGCTGCGTCATTCTCAGCCCGATCTACACTCAAGAGTACACGATCAATGAAGCGCTAAGGGGAAAGTAGAAATCCTGCTTGATACAAGTTGCAGAGTAAGCGATCAATGAAACCCTATGGTGAAAATCAAACTCCGGCATGATACAAGTTACAAGATCACCCAGCTAGCCTATGATGGGTTGTCACTAGATAGGCTTAACTGTCAACTTTCCCATGGCTGCGACCTTCTCAGCTCGAGCTACACTCAAGAGTACACGATCAATGAAACCCTATGGGGAAAATCAAACTCCGACATGGTACAAGTTGCAAGCTCACCCAGCTAGCCTATGATGGGCTGTCACTAGATAGGCTTAACTGTCAACTTTCCCATGGCTGCGTCATTCTCAGCCCGAGCTACACTCAAGAGTACACGATCAATGAAGCGCTAAGGGGAAAGTAGAAATCCTGCTTCATACAAGTTGCCGAGTAAGCGATCAATGAAACCCTATGGTGAAAATCAAACTCCGGCATGATACAAGTTACAAGATCACCCAGCTAGCCTATGATGGGTTGTCACTAGATAGGCTTAACTGTCAACTTTCCCATGGCTGCGACCTTCTCAGCCCGAGCTACACTCAAGAGTACACGATCAATGAAACCCTAGGGGGAAAATCAAACTCCGACATGGTACAAGTTGCAAGCTCACCCAGCTAGCCTATGATGGGCTGTCACTAGATAGGCTTAACTGTCAACTTTCCCATGGCTGCGTCATTCTCAGCCCGAGCTACATTCAAGAGTACACGATCAATGAAGCGCTAAGGGGAAAGTAGAAATCCTGCTTCATACAAGTTGCCGAGTAAGCGATCAATGAAACCCTATGGTGAAAATCAAACTCCGGCATGATAAAAGTTGCAAGATCACCCAGCTAGCCTATGATGGGTTGTCACTAGATAGGCTTAACTGTCAACTTTCCCATGGCTGCGACCTTCTCAGCCCGAGCTACACTCAAGAGTACACGATCAATGAAACCCTATGGGGAAAATCAAACTCCGACATGGTACAAGTTGCAAGCTCACCCAGCTAGCCTATGATGGGCTGTCACTAGATAGGCTTAACTGTCAACTTTCCCATGGCTGCGTCATTCTCAGCCCGAGCTACACTCAAGAGTACACGATCAATGAAGCGCTAAGGGGAAAGTAGAAATCCTGCTTCATACAAGTTGCCGAGTAAGCGATCAATGAAACCCTATGGTGAAAATCAAACTCCGGCATGATACAAGTTACAAGATCACCCAGCTAGCCTATGATGGGTTGTCACTAGATAGGCTTAACTGTCAACTTTCCCATGGCTGCGACCTTCTCAGCCCGAGCTACACTCAAGAGTACACGATCAATGAAACCGTATGGGGAAAATCAAACTCCGACATGGTACAAGTTGCAAGATCACCCAGCTAGCCTATGATGGGCTGTCACTAGATAGGTTTAACTGTCAACTTTCCCATGGCTGCGTCATTCTCAGCCCGATCTACACTCAAGAGTACACGATCAATGAAGCGCTAAGGGGAAAGTAGAAATCCTGCTTGATACAAGTTGCCGAGTAAGCGATCAATGAAACCCTATGGTGAAAATCAAACTCCGGCATGATACAAGTTACAAGATCACCCAGCTAGCCTATGATGGGTTGTCACTAGATAGGCTTAACTGTCAACTTTCCCATGGCTGCGACCTTCTCAGCCCGAGCTACACTCAAGAGTACACGATCAATGAAACCCTATGGGGAAAATCAAACTCCGACATGGTACAAGTTGCAAGCTCACCCAGCTAGCCTATGATGGGCTGTCACTAGATAGGCTTAACTGTCAACTTTCCCATGGCTGCGTCATTCTCAGCCCGAGCTACACTCAAGAGTACACGATCAATGAAGCGCTAAGGGGAAAGTAGAAATCCTGCTTGATACAAGTTGCCGAGTAAGCGATCAATGAAACCCTATGGTGAAAATCAAACTCCGGCATGATACAAGTTACAAGATCACCCAGCTAGCCTATGATGGGTTGTCACTAGATAGGCTTAACTGTCAACTTTCCCATGGCTGCGACCTTCTCAGCCCGAGCTACACTCAAGAGTACACGATCAATGAAACCCTATGGGGAAAATCAAACTCCGACATGGTACAAGTTGCAAGCTCACCCAGCTAGCCTATGATGGGCTGTCACTAGATAGGCTTAACTGTCAACTTTCCCATGGCTGCGTCATTCTCAGCCCGAGCTACACTCAAGAGTACACGATCAATGAAGCGCTAAGGGGAAAGTAGAAATCCTGCTTGATACAAGTTGCCGAGTAAGCGATCAATGAAACCCTATGGTGAAAATCAAACTCCGGCATGATACAAGTTACAGGATCACCCAGCTAGCCTATGATGGGTTGTCACTAGATAGGCTTAACTGTCAACTTTCCCATGGTTGCGACCTTCTCAGCCCGAGCTACACTCAAGAGTACACGATCAATGAAACCCTATGGGGAAAATCAAACTCCGACATGGTACAAGTTGCAAGCTCACCCAGCTAGCCTATGATGGGCTGTCACTAGATAGGCTTAACTGTCAACTTTCCCATGGCTGCGTCATTCTCAGCCCGAGCTACACTCAAGAGTACACGATCAATGAAGCGCTAAGGGGAAAGTAGAAATCCTGCTTCATACAAGTTGCCGAGTAAGCGATCAATGAAACCCTATGGTGAAAATCAAACTCCGGCATGATAAAAGTAGCAAGATCACCCAGCTAGCCTATGATGGGTTGTCACTAGATAGGCTTAACTGTCAACTTTCCCATGGCTGCGACCTTCTCAGCTCGAGCTACACTCAAGAGTACACGATCAATGAAACCCTATGGGGAAAATCAAACTCCGACATGGTACAAGTTACAAGATCACCCAGCTAGCCTATGATGGGTTGTCACTAGATAGGCTTAACTGTCAACTTTCCCATGGCTGCGACCTTCTCAGCCCGAGCTACACTCAAGAGTACACGATCAATGAAACCCTATGGGGAAAATCAAACTCCGACATGGTACAAGTTGCAAGCTCACCCAGCTAGCCTATGATGGGCTGTCACTAGATAGGCTTAACTGTCAACTTTCCCATGGCTGCGTCATTCTCAGCCCGAGCTACACTCAAGAGTACACGATCAATGAAGCGCTAAGGGGAAAGTAGAAATCTTGCTTCATACAAGTTGCCGAGTAAGCGATCAATGAAACCCTATGGTGAAAATCAAACTCCGGCATGATACAAGTTACAAGATCACCCAGCTAGCCTATGATGGGTTGTCACTAGATAGGCTTAACTGTCAACTTTCCCATGGCTGCGACCTTCTCAGCCCGAGCTACACTCAAGAGTACACGATCAATGAAACCCTATGGGGAAAATCAAACTCCGACATGGTACAAGTTGCAAGATCACCCAGCTAGCCTATGATGGGCTGTCACTAGATAGGCTTAACTGTCAACTTTCCCATGGCTGCGACCTTCTCAGCCCGAGCTACACTCAAGAGTACACGATCAATGAAACCGTATGGGGAAAATCAAACTCCGACATGGTACAAGTTGCAAGATCACCCAGCTAGCCTATGATGGGCTGTCACTAGATAGGCTTAACTGTCAACTTTCCCATGGCTGCGTCATTCTCAGCCCGATCTACACTCAAGAGTACACGATCAATGAAGCGCTAAGGGGAAAGTAGAAATCCTGCTTGATACAAGTTGCAGAGTAAGCGATCAATGAAACCCTATGGTGAAAATCAAACTCCGGCATGATACAAGTTACAAGATCACCCAGCTAGCCTATGATGGGTTGTCACTAGATAGGCTTAACTGTCAACTTTCCCATGGCTGCGACCTTCTCAGCCCGAGCTACACTCAAGAGTACACGATCAATGAAACCCTATGGGGAAAATCAAACTCCGACATGGTACAAGTTGCAAGCTCACCCAGCTAGCCTATGATGGGCTGTCACTAGATAGGCTTAACTGTCAACTTTCCCATGGCTGCGTCATTCTCAGCCCGAGCTACACTCAAGAGTACACGATCAATGAAGCGCTAAGGGGAAAGTAGAAATCCTGCTTCATACAAGTTGCCGAGTAAGCGATCAATGAAACCCTATGGTGAAAATCAAACTCCGGCATGATACAAGTTACAAGATCACCCAGCTAGCCTATGATGGGTTGTCACTAGATAGGCTTAACTGTCAACTTTCCCATGGCTGCGACCTTCTCAGCCCGAGCTACACTCAAGAGTACACGATCAATGAAACCCTATGGGGAAAATCAAACTCCGACATGGTACAAGTTGCAAGCTCACCCAGCTAGCCTATGATGGGCTGTCACTAGATAGGCTTAACTGTCAACTTTCCCATGGCTGCGTCATTCTCAGCCCGAGCTACATTCAAGAGTACACGATCAATGAAGCGCTAAGGGGAAAGTAGAAATCCTGCTTGATACAAGTTGCCGAGTAAGCGATCAATGAAACCCTATGGTGAAAATCAAACTCCGGCATGATACAAGTTACAAGATCACCCAGCTAGCCTATGATGGGTTGTCACTAGATAGGCTTAACTGTCAACTTTCCCATGGCTGCGACCTTCTCAGCCCGAGCTACACTCAAGAGTACACGATCAATGAAACCCTATGGGGAAAATCAAACTCCGACATGGTACAAGTTGCAAGCTCACCCAGCTAGCCTATGATGGGCTGTCACTAGATAGGCTTAACTGTCAACTTTCCCATGGCTGCGTCATTCTCAGCCCGAGCTACACTCAAGAGTACACGATCAATGAAGCGCTAAGGGGAAAGTAGAAATCCTGCTTCATACAAGTTGCCGAGTAAGCGATCAATGAAACCCTATGGTGAAAATCAAACTCCGGCATGATAAAAGTTGCAAGATCACCCAGCTAGCCTATGATGGGTTGTCACTAGATAGGCTTAACTGTCAACTTTCCCATGGCTGCGAAATTCTCAGCCCGAGCTACACTCAAGAGTACACGATCAGTGAAACCGTATGGGGAAAATCAAACTCCGACATGGTACAAGTTGCAAGATCACCCAGCTAGCCTATGATGGGCTGTCACTAGATAGGCTTAACTGTCAACTTTCCCATGGCTGCGTCATTCTCAGCCCGATCTACACTCAAGAGTACACGATCAATGAAGCGCTAAGGGGAAAGTAGAAATCCTGCTTGATACAAGTTGCCGAGTAAGCGATCAATGAAACCCTATGGTGAAAATCAAACTCCGGCATGATACAAGTTACATGATCACCCAGCTAGCCTATGATGGGTTGTCACTAGATAGGCTTAACTGTCAACTTTCCCATGGCTGCGACCTTCTCAGCCCGAGCTACACTCAAGAGTACACGATCAATGAGACCCTATGGGGAAAATCAAACTCCGACATGGTACATGTTGCAAGCTCACCCAGCTAGCCTATGATGGGCTGTCACTAGATAGGCTTAACTGTCAACTTTCCCATGGCTGCGTCATTCTCAGCCCGAGCTACACTCAAGAGTACACGATCAATGAAGCGCTAAGGGGAAAGTAGAAATCCTGCTTGATACAAGTTGCCGAGTAAGCGATCAATGAAACCCTATGGTGAAAATCAAACTCCGGCATGATAAAAGTTGCAAGATCACCCAGCTAGCCTATGACTGGTTGTCACTAGATAGGCTTAACTGTCAACTTTCCCATGGCTGCGACCTTCTCAGCCCGAGCTACACTCAAGAGTACACGATCAATGAAACCGTATGGAGAAAATCAAACTCCGACATGGTACAAGTTGCAAGATCACCCAGCTAGCCTATGATGGGCTGTCACTAGATAGGCTTAACTGTCAACTTTCCCATGGCTGCGTCATTCTCAGCCCGATCTACACTCAAGAGTACACGATCAATGAAGCGCTAAGGGGAAAGTAGAAATCCTGCTTGATACAAGTTGCCGAGTAAGCGATCAATGAAACCCTATGGTGAAAATCAAACTCCGGCATGATACAAGTTACAAGATCACCCAGCTAGCCTATGATGGGTTGTCACTAGATAGGCTTAACTGTCAACTTTCCCATGGCTGCGACCTTCTCAGCCCGAGCTACACTCAAGAGTACACGATCAATGAAACCCTATGGGGAAAATCAAACTCCGACATGGTACAAGTTGCAAGCTCACCCAGCTAGCCTATGATGGGCTGTCACTAGATAGGCTTAACTGTCAACTTTCCCATGGCTGCGTCATTCTCAGCCCGAGCTACACTCAAGAGTACACGATCAATGAAGCGCTAAGGGGAAAGTAGAAATCCTGCTTGATACAAGTTGCCGAGTAAGCGATCAATGAAACCCTATGGTGAAAATCAAACTCCGGCATGATACAAGTTACAAGATCACCCAGCTAGCCTATGATGGGTTGTCACTAGATAGGCTTAACTGTCAACTTTCCCATGGCTGCGACCTTCTCAGCCCGAGCTACACTCAAGAGTACACGATCAATGAAACCCTATGGGGAAAATCAAACTCCGACATGGTACAAGTTGCAAGCTCACCCAGCTAGCCTATGATGGGCTGTCACTAGATAGGCTTAACTGTCAACTTTCCCATGGCTGCGTCATTCTCAGCCCGAGCTACACTCAAGAGTACACGATCAATGAAGCGCTAAGGGGAAAGTAGAAATCCTGCTTCATACAAGTTGCCGAGTAAGCGATCAATGAAACCCTATGGTGAAAATCAAACTCCGGCATGATACAAGTTACAAGATCACCCAGCTAGCCTATGATGGGTTGTCACTAGATAGGCTTAACTGTCAACTTTCCCATGGCTGCGACCTTCTCAGCCCGAGCTACACTCAAGAGTACACGATCAATGAAACCCTATGGGGAAAATCAAACTCCGACATGGTACAAGTTGCAAGCTCACCCAGCTAGCCTATGATGGGCTGTCACTAGATAGGCTTAACTGTCAACTTTCCCATGGCTGCGTCATTCTCAGCCCGAGCTACACTCAAGAGTACACGATCAATGAAGCGCTAAGGGGAAAGTAGAAATCCTGCTTCATACAAGTTGCCGAGTAAGCGATCAATGAAACCCTATGGTGAAAATCAAACTCCGGCATGATAAAAGTTGCAAAATCACCCAGCTAGCCTATGATGGGTTGTCACTAGATAGGCTTAACTGTCAACTTTCCCATGGCTGCGACCTTCTCAGCCCGAGCTACACTCAAGAGTACACGATCAATGAAACCCTATGGGGAAAATCAAACTCCGACATGGTACAAGTTGCAAGCTCACCCAGCTAGCCTATGATGGGCTGTCACTAGATAGGCTTAACTGTCAACTTTCCCATGGCTGCGTCATTCTCAGCCCGATCTACACTCAAGAGTACACGATCAATGAAGCGCTAAGGGGAAAGTAGAAATCCTGCTTGATACAAGTTGCCGAGTAAGCGATCAATGAAACCCTATGGTGAAAATCAAACTCCGGCATGATACAAGTTACAAGATCACCCAGCTAGCCTATGATGGGTTGTCACTAGATAGGCTTAACTGTCAACTTTCCCATGGCTGCGACCTTCTCAGCCCGAGCTACACTCAAGAGTACACGATCAATGAAACCCTATGGGGAAAATCAAACTCCGACATGGTACAAGTTGCAAGCTCACCCAGCTAGCCTATGATGGGCTGTCACTAGATAGGCTTAACTGTCAACTTTCCCATGGCTGCGTCATTCTCAGCCCGAGCTACACTCAAGAGTACACGATCAATGAAGCGCTAAGGGGAAAGTAGAAATCCTGCTTGATACAAGTTGCCGAGTAAGCGATCAATGAAACCCTATGGTGAAAATCAAACTCCGGCATGATACAAGTTACAGGATCACCCAGCTAGTCTATGATGGGTTGTCACTAGATAGGCTTAACTGTCAACTTTCCCATGGCTGCGACCTTCTCAGCCCGAGCTACACTCAAGAGTACACGATCAATGAAACCCTATGGGGAAAATCAAACTCCGACATGGTACAAGTTGCAAGCTCACCCAGCTAGCCTATGATGGGCTGTCACTAGATAGGCTTAACTGTCAACTTTCCCATGGCTGCGTCATTCTCAGCCCGAGCTACACTCAAGAGTACACGATCAATGAAGCGCTAAGGGGAAAGTAGAAATCCTGCTTCATACAAGTTGCCGAGTAAGCGATCAATGAAACCCTATGGTGAAAATCAAACTCCGGCATGATAAAAGTAGCAAGATCACCCAGCTAGCCTATGATGGGTTGTCACTAGATAGGCTTAACTGTCAACTTTCCCATGGCTGCGACCTTCTCAGCTCGAGCTACACTCAAGAGTACACGATCAATGAAACCCTATGGGGAAAATCAAACTCCGACATGGTACAAGTTACAAGATCACCCAGCTAGCCTATGATGGGTTGTCACTAGATAGGCTTAACTGTCAACTTTCCCATGGCTGCGACCTTCTCAGCCCGAGCTACACTCAAGAGTACACGATCAATGAAACCCTATGGGGAAAATCAAACTCCGACATGGTACAAGTTGCAAGCTCACCCAGCTAGCCTATGATGGGCTGTCACTAGATAGGCTTAACTGTCAACTTTCCCATGGCTGCGTCATTCTCAGCCCGAGCTACACTCAAGAGTACACGATCAATGAAGCGCTAAGGGGAAAGTAGAAATCTTGCTTCATACAAGTTGCCGAGTAAGCGATCAATGAAACCCTATGGTGAAAATCAAACTCCGGCATGATACAAGTTACAAGATCACCCAGCTAGCCTATGATGGGTTGTCACTAGATAGGCTTAACTGTCAACTTTCCCATGGCTGCGACCTTCTCAGCCCGAGCTACACTCAAGAGTACACGATCAATGAAACCCTATGGGGAAAATCAAACTCCGACATGGTACAAGTTGCAAGATCACCCAGCTAGCCTATGATGGGCTGTCACTAGATAGGCTTAACTGTCAACTTTCCCATGGCTGCGACCTTCTCAGCCCGAGCTACACTCAAGAGTACACGATCAATGAAACCGTATGGGGAAAATCAAACTCCGACATGGTACAAGTTGCAAGATCACCCAGCTAGCCTATGATGGGCTGTCACTAGATAGGCTTAACTGTCAACTTTCCCATGGCTGCGTCATTCTCAGCCCGATCTACACTCAAGAGTACACGATCAATGAAGCGCTAAGGGGAAAGTAGAAATCCTGCTTGATACAAGTTGCAGAGTAAGCGATCAATGAAACCCTATGGTGAAAATCAAACTCCGGCATGATACAAGTTACAAGATCACCCAGCTAGCCTATGATGGGTTGTCACTAGATAGGCTTAACTGTCAACTTTCCCATGGCTGCGACCTTCTCAGCCCGAGCTACACTCAAGAGTACACGATCAATGAAACCCTATGGGGAAAATCAAACTCCGACATGGTACAAGTTGCAAGCTCACCCAGCTAGCCTATGATGGGCTGTCACTAGATAGGCTTAACTGTCAACTTTCCCATGGCTGCGTCATTCTCAGCCCGAGCTACACTCAAGAGTACACGATCAATGAAGCGCTAAGGGGAAAGTAGAAATCCTGCTTCATACAAGTTGCCGAGTAAGCGATCAATGAAACCCTATGGTGAAAATCAAACTCCGGCATGATACAAGTTACAAGATCACCCAGCTAGCCTATGATGGGTTGTCACTAGATAGGCTTAACTGTCAACTTTCCCATGGCTGCGACCTTCTCAGCCCGAGCTACACTCAAGAGTACACGATCAATGAAACCCTATGGGGAAAATCAAACTCCGACATGGTACAAGTTGCAAGCTCACCCAGCTAGCCTATGATGGGCTGTCACTAGATAGGCTTAACTGTCAACTTTCCCATGGCTGCGTCATTCTCAGCCCGAGCTACATTCAAGAGTACACGATCAATGAAGCGCTAAGGGGAAAGTAGAAATCCTGCTTGATACAAGTTGCCGAGTAAGCGATCAATGAAACCCTATGGTGAAAATCAAACTCCGGCATGATACAAGTTACAAGATCACCCAGCTAGCCTATGATGGGTTGTCACTAGATAGGCTTAACTGTCAACTTTCCCATGGCTGCGACCTTCTCAGCCCGAGCTACACTCAAGAGTACACGATCAATGAAACCCTATGGGGAAAATCAAACTCCGACATGGTACAAGTTGCAAGCTCACCCAGCTAGCCTATGATGGGCTGTCACTAGATAGGCTTAACTGTCAACTTTCCCATGGCTGCGTCATTCTCAGCCCGAGCTACACTCAAGAGTACACGATCAATGAAGCGCTAAGGGGAAAGTAGAAATCCTGCTTGATACAAGTTGCCGAGTAAGCGATCAATGAAACCCTATGGTGAAAATCAAACTCCGGCATGATACAAGTTACAGGATCACCCAGCTAGTCTATGATGGGTTGTCACTAGATAGGCTTAACTGTCAACTTTCCCATGGCTGCGACCTTCTCAGCCCGAGCTACACTCAAGAGTACACGATCAATGAAACCCTATGGGGAAAATCAAACTCCGACATGGTACAAGTTGCAAGCTCACCCAGCTAGCCTATGATGGGCTGTCACTAGATAGGCTTAACTGTCAACTTTCCCATGGCTGCGTCATTCTCAGCCCGAGCTACACTCAAGAGTACACGATCAATGAAGCGCTAAGGGGAAAGTAGAAATCCTGCTTCATACAAGTTGCCGAGTAAGCGATCAATGAAACCCTATGGTGAAAATCAAACTCCGGCATGATAAAAGTAGCAAGATCACCCAGCTAGCCTATGATGGGTTGTCACTAGATAGGCTTAACTGTCAACTTTCCCATGGCTGCGACCTTCTCAGCTCGAGCTACACTCAAGAGTACACGATCAATGAAACCCTATGGGGAAAATCAAACTCCGACATGGTACAAGTTACAAGATCACCCAGCTAGCCTATGATGGGTTGTCACTAGATAGGCTTAACTGTCAACTTTCCCATGGCTGCGACCTTCTCAGCCCGAGCTACACTCAAGAGTACACGATCAATGAAACCCTATGGGGAAAATCAAACTCCGACATGGTACAAGTTGCAAGCTCACCCAGCTAGCCTATGATGGGCTGTCACTAGATAGGCTTAACTGTCAACTTTCCCATGGCTGCGTCATTCTCAGCCCGAGCTACACTCAAGAGTACACGATCAATGAAGCGCTAAGGGGAAAGTAGAAATCTTGCTTCATACAAGTTGCCGAGTAAGCGATCAATGAAACCCTATGGTGAAAATCAAACTCCGGCATGATACAAGTTACAAGATCACCCAGCTAGCCTATGATGGGTTGTCACTAGATAGGCTTAACTGTCAACTTTCCCATGGCTGCGACCTTCTCAGCCCGAGCTACACTCAAGAGTACACGATCAATGAAACCCTATGGGGAAAATCAAACTCCGACATGGTACAAGTTGCAAGATCACCCAGCTAGCCTATGATGGGCTGTCACTAGATAGGCTTAACTGTCAACTTTCCCATGGCTGCGACCTTCTCAGCCCGAGCTACACTCAAGAGTACACGATCAATGAAACCGTATGGGGAAAATCAAACTCCGACATGGTACAAGTTGCAAGATCACCCAGCTAGCCTATGATGGGCTGTCACTAGATAGGCTTAACTGTCAACTTTCCCATGGCTGCGTCATTCTCAGCCCGATCTACACTCAAGAGTACACGATCAATGAAGCGCTAAGGGGAAAGTAGAAATCCTGCTTGATACAAGTTGCAGAGTAAGCGATCAATGAAACCCTATGGTGAAAATCAAACTCCGGCATGATACAAGTTACAAGATCACCCAGCTAGCCTATGATGGGTTGTCACTAGATAGGCTTAACTGTCAACTTTCCCATGGCTGCGACCTTCTCAGCCCGAGCTACACTCAAGAGTACACGATCAATGAAACCCTATGGGGAAAATCAAACTCCGACATGGTACAAGTTGCAAGCTCACCCAGCTAGCCTATGATGGGCTGTCACTAGATAGGCTTAACTGTCAACTTTCCCATGGCTGCGTCATTCTCAGCCCGAGCTACACTCAAGAGTACACGATCAATGAAGCGCTAAGGGGAAAGTAGAAATCCTGCTTCATACAAGTTGCCGAGTAAGCGATCAATGAAACCCTATGGTGAAAATCAAACTCCGGCATGATACAAGTTACAAGATCACCCAGCTAGCCTATGATGGGTTGTCACTAGATAGGCTTAACTGTCAACTTTCCCATGGCTGCGACCTTCTCAGCCCGAGCTACACTCAAGAGTACACGATCAATGAAACCCTATGGGGAAAATCAAACTCCGACATGGTACAAGTTGCAAGCTCACCCAGCTAGCCTATGATGGGCTGTCACTAGATAGGCTTAACTGTCAACTTTCCCATGGCTGCGTCATTCTCAGCCCGAGCTACATTCAAGAGTACACGATCAATGAAGCGCTAAGGGGAAAGTAGAAATCCTGCTTCATACAAGTTGCCGAGTAAGCGATCAATGAAACCCTATGGTGAAAATCAAACTCCGGCATGATAAAAGTTGCAAGATCACCCAGCTAGCCTATGATGGGTTGTCACTAGATAGGCTTAACTGTCAACTTTCCCATGGCTGCGACCTTCTCAGCCCGAGCTACACTCAAGAGTACACGATCAATGAAACCCTATGGGGAAAATCAAACTCCGACATGGTACAAGTTGCAAGCTCACCCAGCTAGCCTATGATGGGCTGTCACTAGATAGGCTTAACTGTCAACTTTCCCATGGCTGCGTCATTCTCAGCCCGAGCTACACTCAAGAGTACACGATCAATGAACCGCTAAGGGGAAAGTAGAAATCCTGCTTCATACAAGTTGCCGAGTAAGCGATCAATGAAACCCTATGGTGAAAATCAAACTCCGGCATGATACAAGTTACAAGATCACCCAGCTAGCCTATGATGGGTTGTCACTAGATAGGCTTAACTGTCAACTTTCCCATGGCTGCGACCTTCTCAGCCCGAGCTACACTCAAGAGTACACGATCAATGAAACCGTATGGGGAAAATCAAACTCCGACATGGTACAAGTTGCAAGATCACCCAGCTAGCCTATGATGGGCTGTCACTAGATAGGTTTAACTGTCAACTTTCCCATGGCTGCGTCATTCTCAGCCCGATCTACACTCAAGAGTACACGATCAATGAAGCGCTAAGGGGAAAGTAGAAATCCTGCTTGATACAAGTTGCCGAGTAAGCGATCAATGAAACCCTATGGTGAAAATCAAACTCCGGCATGATACAAGTTACAAGATCACCCAGCTAGCCTATGATGGGTTGTCACTAGATAGGCTTAACTGTCAACTTTCCCATGGCTGCGACCTTCTCAGCCCGAGCTACACTCAAGAGTACACGATCAATGAAACCCTATGGGGAAAATCAAACTCCGACATGGTACAAGTTGCAAGCTCACCCAGCTAGCCTATGATGGGCTGTCACTAGATAGGCTTAACTGTCAACTTTCCCATGGCTGCGTCATTCTCAGCCCGAGCTACACTCAAGAGTACACGATCAATGAAGCGCTAAGGGGAAAGTAGAAATCCTGCTTCATACAAGTTGCCGAGTAAGCGATCAATGAAACCCTATGGTGAAAATCAAACTCCGGCATGATACAAGTTACAAGATCACCCAGCTAGCCTATGATGGGTTGTCACTAGATAGGCTTAACTGTCAACTTTCCCATGGCTGCGACCTTCTCAGCCCGAGCTACACTCAAGAGTACACGATCAATGAAACCCTATGGGGAAAATCAAACTCCGACATGGTACAAGTTGCAAGCTCACCCAGCTAGCCTATGATGGGCTGTCACTAGATAGGCTTAACTGTCAACTTTCCCATGGCTGCGTCATTCTCAGCCCGAGCTACACTCAAGAGTACACGATCAATGAAGCGCTAAGGGGAAAGTAGAAATCCTGCTTGATACAAGTTGCCGAGTAAGCGATCAATGAAACCCTATGGTGAAAATCAAACTACGGCATGATACAAGTTACAGGATCACCCAGCTAGCCTATGATGGGTTGTCACTAGATAGGCTTAACTGTCAACTTTCCCATGGCTGCGACCTTCTCAGCCCGAGCTACACTCAAGAGTACACGATCAATGAAACCCTATGGGGAAAATCAAACTCCGACATGGTACAAGTTGCAAGCTCACCCAGCTAGCCTATGATGGGCTGTCACTAGATAGGCTTAACTGTCAACTTTCCCATGGCTGCGTCATTCTCAGCCCGAGCTACACTCAAGAGTACACGATCAATGAAGCGCTAAGGGGAAAGTAGAAATCCTGCTTGATACAAGTTGCCGAGTAAGCGATCAATGAAACCCTATGGTGAAAATCAAACTCCGGCATGATACAAGTTACAAGATCACCCAGCTAGCCTATGATGGGTTGTCACTAGATAGGCTTAACTGTCAACTTTCCCATGGCTGCGACCTTCTCAGCCCGAGCTACACTCAAGAGTACACGATCAATGAAACCCTATGGGGAAAATCAAACTCCGACATGGTACAAGTTGCAAGCTCACCCACCTAGCCTATGATGGGCTGTCACTAGATAGGCTTAACTGTCAACTTTCCCATGGCTGCGTCATTCTCAGCCCGAGCTACACTCAAGAGTACACGATCAATGAAGCGCTAAGGGGAAAGTAGAAATCCTGCTTCATACAAGTTGCCGAGTAAGCGATCAATGAAACCCTATGGTGAAAATCAAACTCCGGCATGATAAAAGTTGCAAGATCACCCAGCTAGCCTATGATGGGTTGTCACTAGATAGGCTTAACTGTCAACTTTCCCATGGCTGCAACCTTCTCAGCCCGAGCTACACTCAAGAGTACACGATCAATGAAACCCTATGGGGAAAATCAAACTCCGACATGGTACAAGTTGCAAGCTCACCCAGCTAGCCTATGATGGGCTGTCACTAGATAGGCTTAACTGTCAACTTTCCCATGGCTGCGTCATTCTCAGCCCGAGCTACACTCAAGAGTACACGATCAATGAAGCGCTAAGGGGAAAGTAGAAATCCTGCTTCATACAAGTTGCCGAGTAAGCGATCAATGAAACCCTATGGTGAAAATCAAACTCCGGCATGATAAAAGTTGCAAGATCACCCAGCTAGCCTATGATGGGTTGTCACTAGATAGGCTTAACTGTCAACTTTCCCATGGCTGCGACCTTCTCAGCCCGAGCTACACTCAAGAGTACACGATCAATGAAACCGTATGGGGAAAATCAAACTCCGACATGGTACAAGTTGCAAGATCACCCAGCTAGCCTATGATGGGCTGTCACTAGATACGCTTAACTGTCAACTTTCCCATGGCTGCGACCTTCTCAGCCCGAGCTACACTCAAGAGTACACGATCAATGAAACCCTATGGGGAAAATCAAACTCCGACATGGTACAAGTTGCAAGATCACCCAGCTAGCCTATGATGGGCTGTCACTAGATAGGCTTAACTGTCAACTTTCCCATGGCTGCGTCATTCTAAGCCCGAGCTACACTCAAGAGTACACGATCAATGAAGCGCTAAGGGGAAAGTAGAAATCCTGCTTCATACAAGTTGCCGAGTAAGCGATCAATGAAACCCTATGGTGAAAATCAAACTCCGGCATGATACAAGTTGCAAGATCACCCAGCTAGCCTATGATGGGTTGTCACTAGATAGGCTTAACTGTCAACTTTCCCATGGCTGCGACCTTCTCAGCCCGAGGTACACTCAACAGTACACGATCAATGAAACCCTATGGGGAAAATCAAACTCCGACATGGTACAAGTTGTAAGCTCACCCAGCTAGCCTATGATGGGCTGTCACTAGATAGGCTTAACTGTCAACTTTCCCATGGCTGCGTCATTCTCAGCCCGATCTACACTCAAGAGTACACGATCAATGAAGCGCTAAGGGGAAAGTAGAAATCCTGCTTGATACAAGTTGCCGAGTAAGCGATCAATGAAACCCTATGGTGAAAATCAAACTCCGGCATGATAAAAGTTGCAAGATCACCCAGCTAGCCTATGATGGGTTGTCACTAGATAGGCTTAACTGTCAACTTTCCCATGGCTACGACCTTCTCAGCCCGAGCTACACTCAAGAGTACACGATCAATGAAACCCTATGGGGAAAATCAAACTCCGACATGGTACAAGTTGCAAGCTCACCCAGCTAGCCTATGATGGGCTGTCACTAGATAGGCTTAACTGTCAACTTTCCCATGGCTGCGTCATTCTCAGCCCGAGCTACACTCAAGAGTACACGATCAATGAAGCGCTAAGTTGAAAGTAAAAATCCTGCTTCATACAAGTTGCCGAGTAAGCGATCAATGAAACCCTATGGTGAAAATCAAACTCCGGCATGATAAAAGTTGCAAGATCACCCAGCTAGCCTATGATGGGTTGTCACTAGATAGGCTTAACTGTCAACTTTCCCATGGCTGCGACCTTCTCAGCCCGAGCTACACTCAAGAGTACACGATCAATGAAACCCTATGGGGAAAATCAAACTCCGACATGGTACAAGTTGCAAGCTCACCCAGCTAGCCTATGATGGGCTGTCACTAGATAGGCTTAACTGTCAACTTTCCCATGGCTGCGTCATTCTCAGCCCGAGCTACACTCAAGAGTACACGATCAATGAAGCGCTAAGGGGAAAGTAGAAATCCTGCTTCATACAAGTTGCCGAGTAAGCGATCAATGAAACCCTATGGTGAAAATCAAACTCCGGCATGATAAAAGTTGCAAGATCACCCAGCTAGCCTATGATGGGTTGTCACTAGATAGGCTTAACTGTCAACTTTCCCATGGCTGCGAAATTCTCAGCCCGAGCTACACTCAAGAGTACACGATCAGTGAAACCGTATGGGGAAAATCAAACTCCGACATGGTACAAGTTGCAAGATCACCCAGCTAGCCTATGATGGGCTGTCACTAGATAGGCTTAACTGTCAACTTTCCCATGGCTGCGACCTTCTCAGCCCGAGCTACACTCAAGAGTACACGATCAATGAAACCGTATGGGGAAAATCAAACTCCGACATGGTACAAGTTGCAAGATCACCCAGCTAGCCTATGATGGGCTGTCACTAGATAGGCTTAACTGTCAACTTTCCCATGGCTGCGTCATTCTCAGCCCGATCTACACTCAAGAGTACACGATCAATGAAGCGCTAAGGGGAAAGTAGAAATCCTGCTTGATACAAGTTGCAGAGTAAGCGATCAATGAAACCCTATGGTGAAAATCAAACTCCGGCATGATACAAGTTACAGGATCACCCAGCTAGCCTATGATGGGTTGTCACTAGATAGGCTTAACTGTCAACTTTCCCATGGCTGCGACCTTCTCAGCCCGAGCTACACTCAAGAGTACACGATCAATGAAACCCTATGGGGAAAATCAAACTCCGACATGGTACAAGTTGCAAGCTCACCCAGCTAGCCTATGATGGGCTGTCACTAGATAGGCTTAACTGTCAACTTTCCCATGGCTGCGTCATTCTCAGCCCGAGCTACACTCAAGAGTACACGATCAATGAAGCGCTAAGGGGAAAGTAGAAATCCTGCTTCATACAAGTTGCCGAGTAAGCGATCAATGAAACCCTATGGTGAAAATCAAACTCCGGCATGATACAAGTTACAAGATCACCCAGCTAGCCTATGATGGGTTGTCACTAGATAGGCTTAACTGTCAACTTTCCCATGGCTGCGACCTTCTCAGCCCGAGCTACACTCAAGAGTACACGATCAATGAAACCCTATGGGGAAAATCAAACTCCGACATGGTACAAGTTGCAAGCTCACCCAGCTAGCCTATGATGGGCTGTCACTAGATAGGCTTAACTGTCAACTTTCCCATGGCTGCGTCATTCTCAGCCCGAGCTACATTCAAGAGTACACGATCAATGAAGCGCTAAGGGGAAAGTAGAAATCCTGCTTCATACAAGTTGCCGAGTAAGCGATCAATGAAACCCTATGGTGAAAATCAAACTCCGGCATGATAAAAGTTGCAAGATCACCCAGCTAGCCTATGATGGGTTGTCACTAGATAGGCTTAACTGTCAACTTTCCCATGGCTGCGACCTTCTCAGCCCGTGCTACACTCAAGAGTACACGATCAATGAAACCCTATGGGGAAAATCAAACTCCGACATGGTACAAGTTGCAAGCTCACCCAGCTAGCCTATGATGGGCTGTCACTAGATAGGCTTAACTGTCAACTTTCCCATGGCTGCGTCATTCTCAGCCCGAGCTACACTCAAGAGTACACGATCAATGAAGCGCTAAGGGGAAAGTAGAAATCCTGCTTCATACAAGTTGCCGAGTAAGCGATCAATGAAACCCTATGGTGAAAATCAAACTCCGGCATGATAAAAGTTGCAAGATCACCCAGCTAGCCTATGATGGGTTGTCACTAGATAGGCTTAACTGTCAACTTTCCCATGGCTGCGAAATTCTCAGCCCGAGCTACACTCAAGAGTACACGATCAGTGAAACCGTATGGGGAAAATCAAACTCCGACATGGTACAAGTTGCAAGATCACCCAGCTAGCCTATGATGGGCTGTCACTAGATAGGCTTAACTGTCAACTTTCCCATGGCTGCGACCTTCTCAGCCCGAGCTACACTCAAGAGTACACGATCAATGAAACCGTATGGGGAAAATCAAACTCCGACATGGTACAAGTTGCAAGATCACCCAGCTAGCCTATGATGGGCTGTCACTAGATACGCTTAACTGTCAACTTTCCCATGGCTGCGACCTTCTCAGCCCGAGCTACACTCAAGAGTACACGATCAATGAAACCCTATGGGGAAAATCAAACTCCGACATGGTACAAGTTGCAAGATCACCCAGCTAGCCTATGATGGGCTGTCACTAGATACGCTTAACTGTCAACTTTCCCATGGCTGCGACCTTCTCAGCCCGAGCTACACTCAAGAGTACACGATCAATGAAACCCTATGGGGAAAATCAAACTCCGACATGGTACAAGTTGCAAGATCACCCAGCTAGCCTATGATGGGCTGTCACTAGATAGGCTTAACTGTCAACTTTCCCATGGCTGCGTCATTCTCAGCCCGAGCTACACTCAAGAGTACACGATCAATGAAGCGCTAAGGGGAAAGTAGAAATCCTGCTTGATACAAGTTGCCGAGTAAGCGATCAATGAAACCCTATGGTGAAAATCAAACTCCGGCATGATACAAGTTACAAGATCACCCAGCTAGCCTATGATGGGTTGTCACTAGATAGGCTTAACTGTCAACTTTCCATGGCTGCGACCTTCTCAGCCCGAGCTACACTCAAGAGTACACGATCAATGAAACCCTATGGGGAAAATCAAACTCCGACATGGTACAAGTTGCAAGCTCACCCAGCTAGCCTATGATGGGCTGTCACTAGATAGGCTTAACTGTCAACTTTCCCATGGCTGCGTCATTCTCAGCCCGAGCTACACTCAAGAGTACACGATCAATGAAGCGCTAAGGGGAAAGTAGAAATCCTGCTTCATACAAGTTGCCGAGTAAGCGATCAATGAAACCCTATGGTGAAAATCAAACTCCGGCATGATAAAAGTTGCAAGATCACCCAGCTAGCCTATGATGGGTTGTCACTAGATAGGCTTAACTGTCAACTTTCCCATGGCTGCGACCTTCTCAGCTCGAGCTACACTCAAGAGTACACGATCAATGAAACCCTATGGGGAAAATCAAACTCCGACATGGTACAAGTTACAAGATCACCCAGCTAGCCTATGATGGGTTGTCACTAGATAGGCTTAACTGTCAACTTTCCCATGGCTGCGACCTTCTCAGCCCGAGCTACACTCAAGAGTACACGATCAATGAAACCCTATGGGGAAAATCAAACTCCGACATGGTACAAGTTGCAAGCTCACCCAGCTAGCCTATGATGGGCTGTCACTAGATAGGCTTAACTGTCAACTTTCCCATGGCTGCGTCATTCTCAGCCCGAGCTACACTCAAGAGTACACGATCAATGAAGCGCTAAGGGGAAAGTAGAAATCCTGCTTCATACAAGTTGCCGAGTAAGCGATCAATGAAACCCTATGGTGAAAATCAAACTCCGGCATGATACAAGTTACAAGATCACCCAGCTAGCCTATGATGGGTTGTCACTAGATAGGCTTAACTGTCAACTTTCCCATGGCTGCGACCTTCTCAGCCCGAGCTACACTCAAGAGTACACGATCAATGAAACCCTATGGGGAAAATCAAACTCCGACATGGTACAAGTTGCAAGATCACCCAGCTAGCCTATGATGGGCTGTCACTAGATAGGCTTAACTGTCAACTTTCCCATGGCTGCGACCTTCTCAGCCCGAGCTACACTCAAGAGTACACGATCAATGAAACCCTATGGGGAAAATCAAACTCCGACATGGTACAAGTTGCAAGCTCACCCAGCTAGCCTATGATGGGCTGTCACTAGATAGGCTTAACTGTCAACTTTCCCATGGCTGCGTCATTCTCAGCCCGAGCTACACTCAAGAGTACACGATCAATGAAGCGCTAAGGGGAAAGTAGAAATCCTGCTTCATACAAGTTGCCGAGTAAGCGATCAATGAAACCCTATGGTGAAAATCAAACTCCGGCATGATACAAGTTACAAGATCACCCAGCTAGCCTATGATGGGTTGTCACTAGATAGGCTTAACTGTCAACTTTCCCATGGCTGCGACCTTCTCAGCCCGAGCTACACTCAAGAGTACACGATCAATGAAACCGTATGGGGAAAATCAAACTCCGACATGGTACAAGTTGCAAGATCACCCAGCTAGCCTATGATGGGCTGTCACTAGATAGGTTTAACTGTCAACTTTCCCATGGCTGCGTCATTCTCAGCCCGATCTACACTCAAGAGTACACGATCAATGAAGCGCTAAGGGGAAAGTAGAAATCCTGCTTGATACAAGTTGCCGAGTAAGCGATCAATGAAACCCTATGGTGAAAATCAAACTCCGGCATGATACAAGTTACAAGATCACCCAGCTAGCCTATGATGGGTTGTCACTAGATAGGCTTAACTGTCAACTTTCCCATGGCTGCGACCTTCTCAGCCCGAGCTACACTCAAGAGTACACGATCAATGAAACCCTATGGGGAAAATCAAACTCCGACATGGTACAAGTTGCAAGCTCACCCAGCTAGCCTATGATGGGCTGTCACTAGATAGGCTTAACTGTCAACTTTCCCATGGCTGCGTCATTCTCAGCCCGAGCTACACTCAAGAGTACACGATCAATGAAGCGCTAAGGGGAAAGTAGAAATCCTGCTTGATACAAGTTGCCGAGTAAGCGATCAATGAAACCCTATGGTGAAAATCAAACTCCGGCATGATACAAGTTACAAGATCACCCAGCTAGCCTATGATGGGTTGTCACTAGATAGGCTTAACTGTCAACTTTCCCATGGCTGCGACCTTCTCAGCCCGAGCTACACTCAAGAGTACACGATCAATGAAACCCTATGGGGAAAATCAAACTCCGACATGGTACAAGTTGCAAGCTCACCCAGCTAGCCTATGATGGGCTGTCACTAGATAGGCTTAACTGTCAACTTTCCCATGGCTGCGTCATTCTCAGCCCGAGCTACACTCAAGAGTACACGATCAATGAAGCGCTAAGGGGAAAGTAGAAATCCTGCTTGATACAAGTTGCCGAGTAAGCGATCAATGAAACCCTATGGTGAAAATCAAACTCCGGCATGATACAAGTTACAGGATCACCCAGCTAGCCTATGATGGGTTGTCACTAGATAGGCTTAACTGTCAACTTTCCCATGGCTGCGACCTTCTCAGCCCGAGCTACACTCAAGAGTACACGATCAATGAAACCCTATGGGGAAAATCAAACTCCGACATGGTACAAGTTGCAAGCTCACCCAGCTAGCCTATGATGGGCTGTCACTAGATAGGCTTAACTGTCAACTTTCCCATGGCTGCGTCATTCTCAGCCCGAGCTACACTCAAGAGTACACGATCAATGAAGCGCTAAGGGGAAAGTAGAAATCCTGCTTCATACAAGTTGCCGAGTAAGCGATCAATGAAACCCTATGGTGAAAATCAAACTCCGGCATGATAAAAGTAGCAAGATCACCCAGCTAGCCTATGATGGGTTGTCACTAGATAGGCTTAACTGTCAACTTTCCCATGGCTGCGACCTTCTCAGCTCGAGCTACACTCAAGAGTACACGATCAATGAAACCCTATGGGGAAAATCAAACTCCGACATGGTACAAGTTACAAGATCACCCAGCTAGCCTATGATGGGTTGTCACTAGATAGGCTTAACTGTCAACTTTCCCATGGCTGCGACCTTCTCAGCCCGAGCTACACTCAAGAGTACACGATCAATGAAACCCTATGGGGAAAATCAAACTCCGACATGGTACAAGTTGCAAGCTCACCCAGCTAGCCTATGATGGGCTGTCACTAGATAGGCTTAACTGTCAACTTTCCCATGGCTGCGTCATTCTCAGCCCGAGCTACACTCAAGAGTACACGATCAATGAAGCGCTAAGGGGAAAGTAGAAATCTTGCTTCATACAAGTTGCCGAGTAAGCGATCAATGAAACCCTATGGTGAAAATCAAACTCCGGCATGATACAAGTTACAAGATCACCCAGCTAGCCTATGATGGGTTGTCACTAGATAGGCTTAACTGTCAACTTTCCCATGGCTGCGACCTTCTCAGCCCGAGCTACACTCAAGAGTACACGATCAATGAAACCCTATGGGGAAAATCAAACTCCGACATGGTACAAGTTGCAAGATCACCCAGCTAGCCTATGATGGGCTGTCACTAGATAGGCTTAACTGTCAACTTTCCCATGGCTGCGACCTTCTCAGCCCGAGCTACACTCAAGAGTACACGATCAATGAAACCGTATGGGGAAAATCAAACTCCGACATGGTACAAGTTGCAAGATCACCCAGCTAGCCTATGATGGGCTGTCACTAGATAGGCTTAACTGTCAACTTTCCCATGGCTGCGTCATTCTCAGCCCGATCTACACTCAAGAGTACACGATCAATGAAGCGCTAAGGGGAAAGTAGAAATCCTGCTTGATACAAGTTGCAGAGTAAGCGATCAATGAAACCCTATGGTGAAAATCAAACTCCGGCATGATACAAGTTACAAGATCACCCAGCTAGCCTATGATGGGTTGTCACTAGATAGGCTTAACTGTCAACTTTCCCATGGCTGCGACCTTCTCAGCCCGAGCTACACTCAAGAGTACACGATCAATGAAACCCTATGGGGAAAATCAAACTCCGACATGGTACAAGTTGCAAGCTCACCCAGCTAGCCTATGATGGGCTGTCACTAGATAGGCTTAACTGTCAACTTTCCCATGGCTGCGTCATTCTCAGCCCGAGCTACACTCAAGAGTACACGATCAATGAAGCGCTAAGGGGAAAGTAGAAATCCTGCTTCATACAAGTTGCCGAGTAAGCGATCAATGAAACCCTATGGTGAAAATCAAACTCCGGCATGATACAAGTTACAAGATCACCCAGCTAGCCTATGATGGGTTGTCACTAGATAGGCTTAACTGTCAACTTTCCCATGGCTGCGACCTTCTCAGCCCGAGCTACACTCAAGAGTACACGATCAATGAAACCGTATGGGGAAAATCAAACTCCGACATGGTACAAGTTGCAAGATCACCCAGCTAGCCTATGATGGGCTGTCACTAGATAGGTTTAACTGTCAACTTTCCCATGGCTGCGTCATTCTCAGCCCGATCTACACTCAAGAGTACACGATCAATGAAGCGCTAAGGGGAAAGTAGAAATCCTGCTTGATACAAGTTGCCGAGTAAGCGATCAATGAAACCCTATGGTGAAAATCAAACTCCGGCATGATACAAGTTACAAGATCACCCAGCTAGCCTATGATGGGTTGTCACTAGATAGGCTTAACTGTCAACTTTCCCATGGCTGCGACCTTCTCAGCCCGAGCTACACTCAAGAGTACACGATCAATGAAACCCTATGGGGAAAATCAAACTCCGACATGGTACAAGTTGCAAGCTCACCCAGCTAGCCTATGATGGGCTGTCACTAGATAGGCTTAACTGTCAACTTTCCCATGGCTGCGTCATTCTCAGCCCGAGCTACACTCAAGAGTACACGATCAATGAAGCGCTAAGGGGAAAGTAGAAATCCTGCTTGATACAAGTTGCCGAGTAAGCGATCAATGAAACCCTATGGTGAAAATCAAACTCCGGCATGATACAAGTTACAAGATCACCCAGCTAGCCTATGATGGGTTGTCACTAGATAGGCTTAACTGTCAACTTTCCCATGGCTGCGACCTTCTCAGCCCGAGCTACACTCAAGAGTACACGATCAATGAAACCCTATGGGGAAAATCAAACTCCGACATGGTACAAGTTGCAAGCTCACCCAGCTAGCCTATGATGGGCTGTCACTAGATAGGCTTAACTGTCAACTTTCCCATGGCTGCGTCATTCTCAGCCCGAGCTACACTCAAGAGTACACGATCAATGAAGCGCTAAGGGGAAAGTAGAAATCCTGCTTGATACAAGTTGCCGAGTAAGCGATCAATGAAACCCTATGGTGAAAATCAAACTCCGGCATGATACAAGTTACAGGATCACCCAGCTAGCCTATGATGGGTTGTCACTAGATAGGCTTAACTGTCAACTTTCCCATGGCTGCGACCTTCTCAGCCCGAGCTACACTCAAGAGTACACGATCAATGAAACCCTATGGGGAAAATCAAACTCCGACATGGTACAAGTTGCAAGCTCACCCAGCTAGCCTATGATGGGCTGTCACTAGATAGGCTTAACTGTCAACTTTCCCATGGCTGCGTCATTCTCAGCCCGAGCTACACTCAAGAGTACACGATCAATGAAGCGCTAAGGGGAAAGTAGAAATCCTGCTTCATACAAGTTGCCGAGTAAGCGATCAATGAAACCCTATGGTGAAAATCAAACTCCGGCATGATAAAAGTAGCAAGATCACCCAGCTAGCCTATGATGGGTTGTCACTAGATAGGCTTAACTGTCAACTTTCCCATGGCTGCGACCTTCTCAGCTCGAGCTACACTCAAGAGTACACGATCAATAAAACCCTATGGGGAAAATCAAACTCCGACATGGTACAAGTTACAAGATCACCCAGCTAGCCTATGATGGGTTGTCACTAGATAGGCTTAACTGTCAACTTTCCCATGGCTGCGACCTTCTCAGCCCGAGCTACACTCAAGAGTACACGATCAATGAAACCCTATGGGGAAAATCAAACTCCGACATGGTACAAGTTGCAAGCTCACCCAGCTAGCCTATGATGGGCTGTCACTAGATAGGCTTAACTGTCAACTTTCCCATGGCTGCGTCATTCTCAGCCCGAGCTACACTCAAGAGTACACGATCAATGAAGCGCTAAGGGGAAAGTAGAAATCTTGCTTCATACAAGTTGCCGAGTAAGCGATCAATGAAACCCTATGGTGAAAATCAAACTCCGGCACGATACAAGTTACAAGATCACCCAGCTAGCCTATGATGGGTTGTCACTAGATAGGCTTAACTGTCAACTTTCCCATGGCTGCGACCTTCTCAGCCCGAGCTACACTCAAGAGTACACGATCAATGAAACCCTATGGGGAAAATCAAACTCCGACATGGTACAAGTTGCAAGATCACCCAGCTAGCCTATGATGGGCTGTCACTAGATAGGCTTAACTGTCAACTTTCCCATGGCTGCGACCTTCTCAGCCCGAGCTACACTCAAGAGTACACGATCAATGAAACCGTATGGGGAAAATCAAACTCCGACATGGTACAAGTTGCAAGATCACCCAGCTAGCCTATGATGGGCTGTCACTAGATAGGCTTAACTGTCAACTTTCCCATGGCTGCGTCATTCTCAGCCCGATCTACACTCAAGAGTACACGATCAATGAAGCGCTAAGGGGAAAGTAGAAATCCTGCTTGATACAAGTTGCAGAGTAAGCGATCAATGAAACCCTATGGTGAAAATCAAACTCCGGCATGATACAAGTTACAAGATCACCCAGCTAGCCTATGATGGGTTGTCACTAGATAGGCTTAACTGTCAACTTTCCCATGGCTGCGACCTTCTCAGCCCGAGCTACACTCAAGAGTACACGATCAATGAAACCCTATGGGGAAAATCAAACTCCGACATGGTACAAGTTGCAAGCTCACCCAGCTAGCCTATGATGGGCTGTCCCTAGATAGGCTTAACTGTCAACTTTCCCATGGCTGCGTCATTCTCAGCCCGAGCTACACTCAAGAGTACACGATCAATGAAGCGCTAAGGGGAAAGTAGAAATCCTGCTTCATACAAGTTGCCGAGTAAGCGATCAATGAAACCCTATGGTGAAAATCAAACTCCGGCATGATACAAGTTACAAGATCACCCAGCTAGCCTATGATGGGTTGTCACTAGATAGGCTTAACTGTCAACTTTCCCATGGCTGCGACCTTCTCAGCCCGAGCTACACTCAAGAGTACACGATCAATGAAACCCTATGGGGAAAATCAAACTCCGACATGGTACAAGTTGCAAGCTCACCCAGCTAGCCTATGATGGGCTGTCACTAGATAGGCTTAACTGTCAACTTTCCCATGGCTACGTCATTCTCAGCCCGAGCTACATTCAAGAGTACACGATCAATGAAGCGCTAAGGGGAAAGTAGAAATCCTGCTTCATACAAGTTGCCGAGTAAGCGATCAATGAAACCCTATGGTGAAAATCAAACTCCGGCATGATAAAAGTTGCAAGATCACCCAGCTAGCCTATGATGGGTTGTCACTAGATAGGCTTAACTGTCAACTTTCCCATGGCTGCGACCTTCTCAGCCCGAGCTACACTCAAGAGTACACGATCAATGAAACCCTATGGGGAAAATCAAACTCCGACATGGTACAAGTTGCAAGCTCACCCAGCTAGCCTATGATGGGCTGTCACTAGATAGGCTTAACTGTCAACTTTCCCATGGCTGCGTCATTCTCAGCCCGAGCTACACTCAAGAGTACACGATCAATGAACCGCTAAGGGGAAAGTAGAAATCCTGCTTCATACAAGTTGCCGAGTAAGCGATCAATGAAACCCTATGGTGAAAATCAAACTCCGGCATGATACAAGTTACAAGATCACCCAGCTAGCCTATGATGGGTTGTCACTAGATAGGCTTAACTGTCAACTTTCCCATGGCTGCGACCTTCTCAGCCCGAGCTACACTCAAGAGTACACGATCAATGAAACCGTATGGGGAAAATCAAACTCCGACATGGTACAAGTTGCAAGATCACCCAGCTAGCCTATGATGGGCTGTCACTAGATAGGTTTAACTGTCAACTTTCCCATGGCTGCGTCATTCTCAGCCCGATCTACACTCAAGAGTACACGATCAATGAAGCGCTAAGGGGAAAGTAGAAATCCTGCTTGATACAAGTTGCCGAGTAAGCGATCAATGAAACCCTATGGTGAAAATCAAACTCCGGCATGATACAAGTTACAAGATCACCCAGCTAGCCTATGATGGGTTGTCACTAGATAGGCTTAACTGTCAACTTTCCCATGGCTGCGACCTTCTCAGCCCGAGCTACACTCAAGAGTACACGATCAATGAAACCCTATGGGGAAAATCAAACTCCGACATGGTACAAGTTGCAAGCTCACCCAGCTAGCCTATGATGGGCTGTCACTAGATAGGCTTAACTGTCAACTTTCCCATGGCTGCGTCATTCTCAGCCCGAGCTACACTCAAGAGTACACGATCAATGAAGCGCTAAGGGGAAAGTAGAAATCCTGCTTCATACAAGTTGCCGAGTAAGCGATCAATGAAACCCTATGGTGAAAATCAAACTCCGGCATGATACAAGTTACAAGATCACCCAGCTAGCCTATGATGGGTTGTCACTAGATAGGCTTAACTGTCAACTTTCCCATGGCTGCGACCTTCTCAGCCCGAGCTACACTCAAGAGTACACGATCAATGAAACCCTATGGGGAAAATCAAACTCCGACATGGTACAAGTTGCAAGCTCACCCAGCTAGCCTATGATGGGCTGTCACTAGATAGGCTTAACTGTCAACTTTCCCATGGCTGCGTCATTCTCAGCCCGAGCTACACTCAAGAGTACACGATCAATGAAGCGCTAAGGGGAAAGTAGAAATCCTGCTTGATACAAGTTGCCGAGTAAGCGATCAATGAAACCCTATGGTGAAAATCAAACTCCGGCATGATACAAGTTACAGGATCACCCAGCTAGCCTATGATGGGTTGTCACTAGATAGGCTTAACTGTCAACTTTCCCATGGCTGCGACCTTCTCAGCCCGAGCTACACTCAAGAGTACACGATCAATGAAACCCTATGGGGAAAATCAAACTCCGACATGGTACAAGTTGCAAGCTCACCCAGCTAGCCTATGATGGGCTGTCACTAGATAGGCTTAACTGTCAACTTTCCCATGGCTGCGTCATTCTCAGCCCGAGCTACACTCAAGAGTACACGATCAATGAAGCGCTAAGGGGAAAGTAGAAATCCTGCTTGATACAAGTTGCCGAGTAAGCGATCAATGAAACCCTATGGTGAAAATCAAACTCCGGCATGATACAAGTTACAAGATCACCCAGCTAGCCTATGATGGGTTGTCACTAGATAGGCTTAACTGTCAACTTTCCCATGGCTGCGACCTTCTCAGCCCGAGCTACACTCAAGAGTACACGATCAATGAAACCCTATGGGGAAAATCAAACTCCGACATGGTACAAGTTGCAAGCTCACCCACCTAGCCTATGATGGGCTGTCACTAGATAGGCTTAACTGTCAACTTTCCCATGGCTGCGTCATTCTCAGCCCGAGCTACACTCAAGAGTACACGATCAATGAAGCGCTAAGGGGAAAGTAGAAATCCTGCTTCATACAAGTTGCCGAGTAAGCGATCAATGAAACCCTATGGTGAAAATCAAACTCCGGCATGATAAAAGTTGCAAGATCACCCAGCTAGCCTATGATGGGTTGTCACTAGATAGGCTTAACTGTCAACTTTCCCATGGCTGCAACCTTCTCAGCCCGAGCTACACTCAAGAGTACACGATCAATGAAACCCTATGGGGAAAATCAAACTCCGACATGGTACAAGTTGCAAGCTCACCCAGCTAGCCTATGATGGGCTGTCACTAGATAGGCTTAACTGTCAACTTTCCCATGGCTGCGTCATTCTCAGCCCGAGCTACACTCAAGAGTACACGATCAATGAAGCGCTAAGGGGAAAGTAGAAATCCTGCTTCATACAAGTTGCCGAGTAAGCGATCAATGAAACCCTATGGTGAAAATCAAACTCCGGCATGATAAAAGTTGCAAGATCACCCAGCTAGCCTATGATGGGTTGTCACTAGATAGGCTTAACTGTCAACTTTCCCATGGCTGCGACCTTCTCAGCCCGAGCTACACTCAAGAGTACACGATCAATGAAACCGTATGGGGAAAATCAAACTCCGACATGGTACAAGTTGCAAGATCACCCAGCTAGCCTATGATGGGCTGTCACTAGATACGCTTAACTGTCAACTTTCCCATGGCTGCGACCTTCTCAGCCCGAGCTACACTCAAGAGTACACGATCAATGAAACCCTATGGGGAAAATCAAACTCCGACATGGTACAAGTTGCAAGATCACCCAGCTAGCCTATGATGGGCTGTCACTAGATAGGCTTAACTGTCAACTTTCCCATGGCTGCGTCATTCTCAGCCCGAGCTACACTCAAGAGTACACGATCAATGAAGCGCTAAGGGGAAAGTAGAAATCCTGCTTCATACAAGTTGCCGAGTAAGCGATCAATGAAACCCTATGGTGAAAATCAAACTCCGGCATGATACAAGTTGCAAGATCACCCAGCTAGCCTATGATGGGTTGTCACTAGATAGGCTTAACTGTCAACTTTCCCATGGCTGCGACCTTCTCAGCCCGAGGTACACTCAACAGTACACGATCAATGAAACCCTATGGGGAAAATCAAACTCCGACATGGTACAAGTTGTAAGCTCACCCAGCTAGCCTATGATGGGCTGTCACTAGATAGGCTTAACTGTCAACTTTCCCATGGCTGCGTCATTCTCAGCCCGATCTACACTCAAGAGTACACGATCAATGAAGCGCTAAGGGGAAAGTAGAAATCCTGCTTGATACAAGTTGCCGAGTAAGCGATCAATGAAACCCTATGGTGAAAATCAAACTCCGGCATGATAAAAGTTGCAAGATCACCCAGCTAGCCTATGATGGGTTGTCACTAGATAGGCTTAACTGTCAACTTTCCCATGGCTACGACCTTCTCAGCCCGAGCTACACTCAAGAGTACACGATCAATGAAACCCTATGGGGAAAATCAAACTCCGACATGGTACAAGTTGCAAGCTCACCCAGCTAGCCTATGATGGGCTGTCACTAGATAGGCTTAACTGTCAACTTTCCCATGGCTGCGTCATTCTCAGCCCGAGCTACACTCAAGAGTACACGATCAATGAAGCGCTAAGGGGAAAGTAAAAATCCTGCTTCATACAAGTTGCCGAGTAAGCGATCAATGAAACCCTATGGTGAAAATCAAACTCCGGCATGATAAAAGTTGCAAGATCACCCAGCTAGCCTATGATGGGTTGTCACTAGATAGGCTTAACTGTCAACTTTCCCATGGCTGCGACCTTCTCAGCCCGAGCTACAATCTAGAGTACACGATCAATGAAACCCTATGGGGAAAATCAAACTCCGACATGGTACAAGTTGCAAGCTCACCCAGCTAGCCTATGATGGGCTGTCACTAGATAGGCTTAACTGTCAACTTTCCCATGGCTGCGTCATTCTCAGCCCGAGCTACACTCAAGAGTACACGATCAATGAAGCGCTAAGGGGAAAGTATAAATCCTGCTTCATACAAGTTGCCGAGTAAGCGATCAATGAAACCCTATGGTGAAAATCAAACTCCGGCATGATAAAAGTTGCAAGATCACCCAGCTAGCCTATGATGGGTTGTCACTAGATAGGCTTAACTGTCAACTTTCCCATGGCTGCGAAATTCTCAGCCCGAGCTACACTCAAGAGTACACGATCAGTGAAACCGTATGGGGAAAATCAAACTCCGACATGGTACAAGTTGCAAGATCACCCAGCTAGCCTATGATGGGCTGTCACTAGATAGGCTTAACTGTCAACTTTCCCATGGCTGCGACCTTCTCAGCCCGAGCTACACTCAAGAGTACACGATCAATGAAACCGTATGGGGAAAATCAAACTCCGACATGGTACAAGTTGCAAGATCACCCAGCTAGCCTATGATGGGCTGTCACTAGATAGGCTTAACTGTCAACTTTCCCATGGCTGCGTCATTCTCAGCCCGATCTACACTCAAGAGTACACGATCAATGAAGCGCTAAGGGGAAAGTAGAAATCCTGCTTGATACAAGTTGCAGAGTAAGCGATCAATGAAACCCTATGGTGAAAATCAAACTCCGGCATGATACAAGTTACAAGATCACCCAGCTAGCCTATGATGGGTTGTCACTAGATAGGCTTAACTGTCAACTTTCCCATGGCTGCGACCTTCTCAGCCCGAGCTACACTCAAGAGTACACGATCAATGAAACCCTATGGGGAAAATCAAACTCCGACATGGTACAAGTTGCAAGCTCACCCAGCTAGCCTATGATGGGCTGTCACTAGATAGGCTTAACTGTCAACTTTCCCATGGCTGCGTCATTCTCAGCCCGAGCTACACTCAAGAGTACACGATCAATGAAGCGCTAAGGGGAAAGTAGAAATCCTGCTTCATACAAGTTGCCGAGTAAGCGATCAATGAAACCCTATGGTGAAAATCAAACTCCGGCATGATACAAGTTACAAGATCACCCAGCTAGCCTATGATGGGTTGTCACTAGATAGGCTTAACTGTCAACTTTCCCATGGCTGCGACCTTCTCAGCCCGAGCTACACTCAAGAGTACACGATCAATGAAACCCTATGGGGAAAATCAAACTCCGACATGGTACAAGTTGCAAGCTCACCCAGCTAGCCTATGATGGGCTGTCACTAGATAGGCTTAACTGTCAACTTTCCCATGGCTGCGTCATTCTCAGCCCGAGCTACATTCAAGAGTACACGATCAATGTAGCGCTAAGGGGAAAGTAGAAATCCTGCTTCATACAAGTTGCCGAGTAAGCGATCAATGAAACCCTATGGTGAAAATCAAACTCCGGCATGATAAAAGTTGCAAGATCACCCAGCTAGCCTATGATGGGTTGTCACTAGATAGGCTTAACTGTCAACTTTCCCATGGCTGCGACCTTCTCAGCCCGTGCTACACTCAAGAGTACACGATCAATGAAACCCTATGGGGAAAATCAAACTCCGACATGGTACAAGTTGCAAGCTCACCCAGCTAGCCTATGATGGGCTGTCACTAGATAGGCTTAACTGTCAACTTTCCCATGGCTGCGTCATTCTCAGCCCGAGCTACACTCAAGAGTACACGATCAATGAAGCGCTAAGGGGAAAGTAGAAATCCTGCTTCATACAAGTTGCCGAGTAAGCGATCAATGAAACCCTATGGTGAAAATCAAACTCCGGCATGATAAAAGTTGCAAGATCACCCAGCTAGCCTATGATGGGTTGTCACTAGATAGGCTTAACTGTCAACTTTCCCATGGCTGCGAAATTCTCAGCCCGAGCTACACTCAAGAGTACACGATCAGTGAAACCGTATGGGGAAAATCAAACTCCGACATGGTACAAGTTGCAAGATCACCCAGCTAGCCTATGATGGGCTGTCACTAGATAGGCTTAACTGTCAACTTTCCCATGGCTGCGACCTTCTCAGCCCGAGCTACACTCAAGAGTACACGATCAATGAAACCGTATGGGGAAAATCAAACTCCGACATGGTACAAGTTGCAAGATCACCCAGCTAGCCTATGATGGGCTGTCACTAGATACGCTTAACTGTCAACTTTCCCATGGCTGCGACCTTCTCAGCCCGAGCTACACTCAAGAGTACACGATCAATGAAACCCTATGGGAAAATCAAACTCCGACATGGTACAAGTTGCAAGATCACCCAGCTAGCCTATGATGGGCTGTCACTAGATACGCTTAACTGTCAACTTTCCCATGGCTGCGACCTTCTCAGCCCGAGCTACACTCAAGAGTACACGATCAATGAAACCCTATGGGGAAAATCAAACTCCGACATGGTACAAGTTGCAAGATCACCCAGCTAGCCTATGATGGGCTGTCACTAGATAGGCTTAACTGTCAACTTTCCCATGGCTGCGTCATTCTCAGCCCGAGCTACACTCAAGAGTACACGATCAATGAAGCGCTAAGGGGAAAGTAGAAATCCTGCTTGATACAAGTTGCCGAGTAAGCGATCAATGAAACCCTATGGTGAAAATCAAACTCCGGCATGATACAAGTTACAAGATCACCCCAGCTAGCCTATGATGGGTTGTCACTAGATAGGCTTAACTGTCAACTTTCCCATGGCTGCGACCTTCTCAGCCCGAGCTACACCTCAAGAGTACACGATCAATGAAACCCTATGGGGAAAATCAAACTCCGACATGGTACAAGTTGCAAGCTCACCCAGCTAGCCTATGATGGGCTGTCACTAGATAGGCTTAACTGTCAACTTTCCCATGGCTGCGTCATTCTCAGCCCGAGCTACACTCAAGAGTACACGATCAATGAAGCGCTAAGGGGAAAGTAGAAATCCTGCTTCATACAAGTTGCCGAGTAAGCGATCAATGAAACCCTATGGTGAAAATCAAACTCCGGCATGATAAAAGTTGCAAGATCACCCAGCTAGCCTATGATGGGTTGTCACTAGATAGGCTTAACTGTCAACTTTCCCATGGCTGCGACCTTCTCAGCTCGAGCTACACTCAAGAGTACACGATCAATGAAACCCTATGGGGAAAATCAAACTCCGACATGGTACAAGTTACAAGATCACCCAGCTAGCCTATGATGGGTTGTCACTAGATAGGCTTAACTGTCAACTTTCCCATGGCTGCGACCTTCTCAGCCCGAGCTACACTCAAGAGTACACGATCAATGAAACCCTATGGGGAAAATCAAACTCCGACATGGTACAAGTTGCAAGCTCACCCAGCTAGCCTATGATGGGCTGTCACTAGATAGGCTTAACTGTCAACTTTCCCATGGCTGCGTCATTCTCAGCCCGAGCTACACTCAAGAGTACACAATCAATGAAGCGCTAAGGGGAAAGTAGAAATCCTGCTTCATACAAGTTGCCGAGTAAGCGATCAATGAAACCCTATGGTGAAAATCAAACTCCGGCATGATACAAGTTACAAGATCACCCAGCTAGCCTATGATGGGTTGTCACTAGATAGGCTTAACTGTCAACTTTCCCATGGCTGCGACCTTCTCAGCCCGAGCTACACTCAAGAGTACACGATCAATGAAACCCTATGGGGAAAATCAAACTCCGACATGGTACAAGTTGCAAGATCACCCAGCTAGCCTATGATGGGCTGTCACTAGATAGGTTAACTGTCAACTTTCCCATGGCTGCGTCATTCTCAGCCCGATCTACACTCAAGAGTACACGATCAATGAAGCGCTAAGGGGAAAGTAGAAATCCTGCTTGATACAAGTTGCCGAGTAAGCGATCAATGAAACCCTATGGTGAAAATCAAACTCCGGCATGATACAAGTTACAAGATCACCCAGCTAGCCTATGATGGGTTGTCACTAGATAGGCTTAACTGTCAACTTTCCCATGGCTGCGACCTTCTCAGCCCGAGCTACACTCAAGAGTACACGATCAATGAAACCCTATGGGGAAAATCAAACTCCGACATGGTACAAGTTGCAAGCTCACCCAGCTAGCCTATGATGGGCTGTCACTAGATAGGCTTAACTGTCAACTTTCCCATGGCTGCGTCATTCTCAGCCCGAGCTACACTCAAGAGTACACGATCAATGAAGCGCTAAGGGGAAAGTAGAAATCCTGCTTGATACAAGTTGCCGAGTAAGCGATCAATGAAACCCTATGGTGAAAATCAAACTCCGGCATGATACAAGTTACAAGATCACCCAGCTAGCCTATGATGGGTTGTCACTAGATAGGCTTAACTGTCAACTTTCCCATGGCTGCGACCTTCTCAGCCCGAGCTACACTCAAGAGTACACGATCAATGAAACCCTATGGGGAAAATCAAACTCCGACATGGTACAAGTTGCAAGCTCACCCAGCTAGCCTATGATGGGCTGTCACTAGATAGGCTTAACTGTCAACTTTCCCATGGCTGCGTCATTCTCAGCCCGAGCTACACTCAAGAGTACACGATCAATGAAGCGCTAAGGGGAAAGTAGAAATCCTGCTTGATACAAGTTGCCGAGTAAGCGATCAATGAAACCCTATGGTGAAAATCAAACTCCGGCATGATACAAGTTACAGGATCACCCAGCTAGCCTATGATGGGTTGTCACTAGATAGGCTTAACTGTCAACTTTCCCATGGCTGCGACCTTCTCAGCCCGAGCTACACTCAAGAGTACACGATCAATGAAACCCTATGGGGAAAATCAAACTCCGACATGGTACAAGTTGCAAGCTCACCCAGCTAGCCTATGATGGGCTGTCACTAGATAGGCTTAACTGTCAACTTTCCCATGGCTGCGTCATTCTCAGCCCGAGCTACACTCAAGAGTACACGATCAATGAAGCGCTAAGGGGAAAGTAGAAATCCTGCTTCATACAAGTTGCCGAGTAAGCGATCAATGAAACCCTATGGTGAAAATCAAACTCCGGCATGATAAAAGTAGCAAGATCACCCAGCTAGCCTATGATGGGTTGTCACTAGATAGGCTTAACTGTCAACTTTCCCATGGCTGCGACCTTCTCAGCTCGAGCTACACTCAAGAGTACACGATCAATGAAACCCTATGGGGAAAATCAAACTCCGACATGGTACAAGTTACAAGATCACCCAGCTAGCCTATGATGGGTTGTCACTAGATAGGCTTAACTGTCAACTTTCCCATGGCTGCGACCTTCTCAGCCCGAGCTACACTCAAGAGTACACGATCAATGAAACCCTATGGGGAAAATCAAACTCCGACATGGTACAAGTTGCAAGCTCACCCAGCTAGCCTATGATGGGCTGTCACTAGATAGGCTTAACTGTCAACTTTCCCATGGCTGCGTCATTCTCAGCCCGAGCTACACTCAAGAGTACACGATCAATGAAGCGCTAAGGGGAAAGTAGAAATCTTGCTTCATACAAGTTGCCGAGTAAGCGATCAATGAAACCCTATGGTGAAAATCAAACTCCGGCATGATACAAGTTACAAGATCACCCAGCTAGCCTATGATGGGTTGTCACTAGATAGGCTTAACTGTCAACTTTCCCATGGCTGCGACCTTCTCAGCCCGAGCTACACTCAAGAGTACACGATCAATGAAACCCTATGGGGAAAATCAAACTCCGACATGGTACAAGTTGCAAGATCACCCAGCTAGCCTATGATGGGCTGTCACTAGATAGGCTTAACTGTCAACTTTCCCATGGCTGCGACCTTCTCAGCCCGAGCTACACTCAAGAGTACACGATCAATGAAACCGTATGGGGAAAATCAAACTCCGACATGGTACAAGTTGCAAGATCACCCAGCTAGCCTATGATGGGCTGTCACTAGATAGGCTTAACTGTCAACTTTCCCATGGCTGCGTCATTCTCAGCCCGATCTACACTCAAGAGTACACGATCAATGAAGCGCTAAGGGGAAAGTAGAAATCCTGCTTGATACAAGTTGCAGAGTAAGCGATCAATGAAACCCTATGGTGAAAATCAAACTCCGGCATGATACAAGTTACAAGATCACCCAGCTAGCCTATGATGGGTTGTCACTAGATAGGCTTAACTGTCAACTTTCCCATGGCTGCGACCTTCTCAGCCCGAGCTACACTCAAGAGTACACGATCAATGAAACCCTATGGGGAAAATCAAACTCCGACATGGTACAAGTTGCAAGCTCACCCAGCTAGCCTATGATGGGCTGTCACTAGATAGGCTTAACTGTCAACTTTCCCATGGCTGCGTCATTCTCAGCCCGAGCTACACTCAAGAGTACACGATCAATGAAGCGCTAAGGGGAAAGTAGAAATCCTGCTTCATACAAGTTGCCGAGTAAGCGATCAATGAAACCCTATGGTGAAAATCAAACTCCGGCATGATACAAGTTACAAGATCACCCAGCTAGCCTATGATGGGTTGTCACTAGATAGGCTTAACTGTCAACTTTCCCATGGCTGCGACCTTCTCAGCCCGAGCTACACTCAAGAGTACACGATCAATGAAACCGTATGGGGAAAATCAAACTCCGACATGGTACAAGTTGCAAGATCACCCAGCTAGCCTATGATGGGCTGTCACTAGATAGGTTTAACTGTCAACTTTCCCATGGCTGCGTCATTCTCAGCCCGATCTACACTCAAGAGTACACGATCAATGAAGCGCTAAGGGGAAAGTAGAAATCCTGCTTGATACAAGTTGCCGAGTAAGCGATCAATGAAACCCTATGGTGAAAATCAAACTCCGGCATGATACAAGTTACAAGATCACCCAGCTAGCCTATGATGGGTTGTCACTAGATAGGCTTAACTGTCAACTTTCCCATGGCTGCGACCTTCTCAGCCCGAGCTACACTCAAGAGTACACGATCAATGAAACCCTATGGGGAAAATCAAACTCCGACATGGTACAAGTTGCAAGCTCACCCAGCTAGCCTATGATGGGCTGTCACTAGATAGGCTTAACTGTCAACTTTCCCATGGCTGCGTCATTCTCAGCCCGAGCTACACTCAAGAGTACACGATCAATGAAGCGCTAAGGGGAAAGTAGAAATCCTGCTTGATACAAGTTGCCGAGTAAGCGATCAATGAAACCCTATGGTGAAAATCAAACTCCGGCATGATACAAGTTACAAGATCACCCAGCTAGCCTATGATGGGTTGTCACTAGATAGGCTTAACTGTCAACTTTCCCATGGCTGCGACCTTCTCAGCCCGAGCTACACTCAAGAGTACACGATCAATGAAACCCTATGGGGAAAATCAAACTCCGACATGGTACAAGTTGCAAGCTCACCCAGCTAGCCTATGATGGGCTGTCACTAGATAGGCTTAACTGTCAACTTTCCCATGGCTGCGTCATTCTCAGCCCGAGCTACACTCAAGAGTACACGATCAATGAAGCGCTAAGGGGAAAGTAGAAATCCTGCTTGATACAAGTTGCCGAGTAAGCGATCAATGAAACCCTATGGTGAAAATCAAACTCCGGCATGATACAAGTTACAGGATCACCCAGCTAGCCTATGATGGGTTGTCACTAGATAGGCTTAACTGTCAACTTTCCCATGGCTGCGACCTTCTCAGCCCGAGCTACACTCAAGAGTACACGATCAATGAAACCCTATGGGGAAAATCAAACTCCGACATGGTACAAGTTGCAAGCTCACCCAGCTAGCCTATGATGGGCTGTCACTAGATAGGCTTAACTGTCAACTTTCCCATGGCTGCGTCATTCTCAGCCCGAGCTACACTCAAGAGTACACGATCAATGAAGCGCTAAGGGGAAAGTAGAAATCCTGCTTCATACAAGTTGCCGAGTAAGCGATCAATGAAACCCTATGGTGAAAATCAAACTCCGGCATGATAAAAGTAGCAAGATCACCCAGCTAGCCTATGATGGGTTGTCACTAGATAGGCTTAACTGTCAACTTTCCCATGGCTGCGACCTTCTCAGCTCGAGCTACACTCAAGAGTACACGATCAATGAAACCCTATGGGGAAAATCAAACTCCGACATGGTACAAGTTACAAGATCACCCAGCTAGCCTATGATGGGTTGTCACTAGATAGGCTTAACTGTCAACTTTCCCATGGCTGCGACCTTCTCAGCCCGAGCTACACTCAAGAGTACACGATCAATGAAACCCTATGGGGAAAATCAAACTCCGACATGGTACAAGTTGCAAGCTCACCCAGCTAGCCTATGATGGGCTGTCACTAGATAGGCTTAACTGTCAACTTTCCCATGGCTGCGTCATTCTCAGCCCGAGCTACACTCAAGAGTACACGATCAATGAAGCGCTAAGGGGAAAGTAGAAATCTTGCTTCATACAAGTTGCCGAGTAAGCGATCAATGAAACCCTATGGTGAAAATCAAACTCCGGCATGATACAAGTTACAAGATCACCCAGCTAGCCTATGATGGGTTGTCACTAGATAGGCTTAACTGTCAACTTTCCCATGGCTGCGACCTTCTCAGCCCGAGCTACACTCAAGAGTACACGATCAATGAAACCCTATGGGGAAAATCAAACTCCGACATGGTACAAGTTGCAAGATCACCCAGCTAGCCTATGATGGGCTGTCACTAGATAGGCTTAACTGTCAACTTTCCCATGGCTGCGACCTTCTCAGCCCGAGCTACACTCAAGAGTACACGATCAATGAAACCGTATGGGGAAAATCAAACTCCGACATGGTACAAGTTGCAAGATCACCCAGCTAGCCTATGATGGGCTGTCACTAGATAGGCTTAACTGTCAACTTTCCCATGGCTGCGTCATTCTCAGCCCGATCTACACTCAAGAGTACACGATCAATGAAGCGCTAAGGGGAAAGTAGAAATCCTGCTTGATACAAGTTGCAGAGTAAGCGATCAATGAAACCCTATGGTGAAAATCAAACTCCGGCATGATACAAGTTACAAGATCACCCAGCTAGCCTATGATGGGTTGTCACTAGATAGGCTTAACTGTCAACTTTCCCATGGCTGCGACCTTCTCAGCCCGAGCTACACTCAAGAGTACACGATCAATGAAACCCTATGGGGAAAATCAAACTCCGACATGGTACAAGTTGCAAGCTCACCCAGCTAGCCTATGATGGGCTGTCACTAGATAGGCTTAACTGTCAACTTTCCCATGGCTGCGTCATTCTCAGCCCGAGCTACACTCAAGAGTACACGATCAATGAAGCGCTAAGGGGAAAGTAGAAATCCTGCTTCATACAAGTTGCCGAGTAAGCGATCAATGAAACCCTATGGTGAAAATCAAACTCCGGCATGATACAAGTTACAAGATCACCCAGCTAGCCTATGATGGGTTGTCACTAGATAGGCTTAACTGTCAACTTTCCCATGGCTGCGACCTTCTCAGCCCGAGCTACACTCAAGAGTACACGATCAATGAAACCCTATGGGGAAAATCAAACTCCGACATGGTACAAGTTGCAAGCTCACCCAGCTAGCCTATGATGGGCTGTCACTAGATAGGCTTAACTGTCAACTTTCCCATGGCTGCGTCATTCTCAGCCCGAGCTACATTCAAGAGTACACGATCAATGAAGCGCTAAGGGGAAAGTAGAAATCCTGCTTCATACAAGTTGCCGAGTAAGCGATCAATGAAACCCTATGGTGAAAATCAAACTCCGGCATGATAAAAGTTGCAAGATCACCCAGCTAGCCTATGATGGGTTGTCACTAGATAGGCTTAACTGTCAACTTTCCCATGGCTGCGACCTTCTCAGCCCGAGCTACACTCAAGAGTACACGATCAATGAAACCCTATGGGGAAAATCAAACTCCGACATGGTACAAGTTGCAAGCTCACCCAGCTAGCCTATGATGGGCTGTCACTAGATAGGCTTAACTGTCAACTTTCCCATGGCTGCGTCATTCTCAGCCCGAGCTACACTAAGAGTACACGATCAATGAAGCGCTAAGGGGAAAGTAGAAATCCTGCTTGATACAAGTTGCCGAGTAAGCGATCAATGAAACCCTATGGTGAAAATCAAACTCCGGCATGATACAAGTTACAAGATCACCCAGCTAGCCTATGATGGGTTGTCACTAGATAGGCTTAACTGTCAACTTTCCCATGGCTGCGACCTTCTCAGCCCGAGCTACACTCAAGAGTACACGATCAATGAAACCCTATGGGGAAAATCAAACTCCGACATGGTACAAGTTGCAAGCTCACCCAGCTAGCCTATGATGGGCTGTCACTAGATAGGCTTAACTGTCAACTTTCCCATGGCTGCGTCATTCTCAGCCCGAGCTACACTCAAGAGTACACGATCAATGAAGCGCTAAGGGGAAAGTAGAAATCCTGCTTCATACAAGTTGCCGAGTAAGCGATCAATGAAACCCTATGGTGAAAATCAAACTCCGGCATGATAAAAGTTGCAAGATCACCCAGCTAGCCTATGATGGGTTGTCACTAGATAGGCTTAACTGTCAACTTTCCCATGGCTGCGACCTTCTCAGCTCGAGCTACACTCAAGAGTACACGATCAATGAAACCCTATGGGGAAAATCAAACTCCGACATGGTACAAGTTACAAGATCACCCAGCTAGCCTATGATGGGTTGTCACTAGATAGGCTTAACTGTCAACTTTCCCATGGCTGCGACCTTCTCAGCCCGAGCTACACTCAAGAGTACACGATCAATGAAACCCTATGGGGAAAATCAAACTCCGACATGGTACAAGTTGCAAGCTCACCCAGCTAGCCTATGATGGGCTGTCACTAGATAGGCTTAACTGTCAACTTTCCCATGGCTGCGTCATTCTCAGCCCGAGCTACACTCAAGAGTACACGATCAATGAAGCGCTAAGGGGAAAGTAGAAATCCTGCTTCATACAAGTTGCCGAGTAAGCGATCAATGAAACCCTATGGTGAAAATCAAACTCCGGCATGATACAAGTTACAAGATCACCCAGCTAGCCTATGATGGGTTGTCACTAGATAGGCTTAACTGTCAACTTTCCCATGGCTGCGACCTTCTCAGCCCGAGCTACACTCAAGAGTACACGATCAATGAAACCCTATGGGGAAAATCAAACTCCGACATGGTACAAGTTGCAAGATCACCCAGCTAGCCTATGATGGGCTGTCACTAGATAGGCTTAACTGTCAACTTTCCCATGGCTGCGACCTTCTCAGCCCGAGCTACACTCAAGAGTACACGATCAATGAAACCGTATGGGGAAAATCAAACTCCGACATGGTACAAGTTGCAAGATCACCCAGCTAGCCTATGATGGGCTGTCACTAGATAGGCTTAACTGTCAACTTTCCCATGGCTGCGTCATTCTCAGCCCGATCTACACTCAAGAGTACACGATCAATGAAGCGCTAAGGGGAAAGTAGAAATCCTGCTTGATACAAGTTGCAGAGTAAGCGATCAATGAAACCCTATGGTGAAAATCAAACTCCGGCATGATACAAGTTACAAGATCACCCAGCTAGCCTATGATGGGTTGTCACTAGATAGGCTTAACTGTCAACTTTCCCATGGCTGCGACCTTCTCAGCCCGAGCTACACTCAAGAGTACACGATCAATGAAACCCTATGGGGAAAATCAAACTCCGACATGGTACAAGTTGCAAGATCACCCAGCTAGCCTATGATGGGCTGTCACTAGATAGGCTTAACTGTCAACTTTCCCATGGCTGCGTCATTCTCAGCCCGAGCTACACTCAAGAGTACACGATCAATGAAGCGCTAAGGGGAAAGTAGAAATCCTGCTTCATACAAGTTGCCGAGTAAGCGATCAATGAAACCCTATGGTGAAAATCAAACTCCGGCATGATACAAGTTACAAGATCACCCAGCTAGCCTATGATGGGTTGTCACTAGATAGGCTTAACTGTCAACTTTCCCATGGCTGCGACCTTCTCAGCCCGAGCTACACTCAAGAGTACACGATCAATGAAACCCTATGGGGAAAATCAAACTCCGACATGGTACAAGTTGCAAGCTCACCCAGCTAGCCAATGATGGGCTGTCACTAGATAGGCTTAACTGTCAACTTTCCCATGGCTGCGTCATTCTCAGCCCGAGCTACACTCAAGAGTACACGATCAATGAAGCGCTAAGGGGAAAGTAGAAATCCTGCTTCATACAAGTTGCCGAGTAAGCGATCAATGAAACCCTATGGTGAAAATCAAACTCCGGCATGATAAAAGTTGCAAGATCACCCAGCTAGCCTATGATGGGTTGTCACTAGATAGGCTTAACTGTCAACTTTCCCATGGCTGCGACCTTCTCAGCTCGAGCTACACTCAAGAGTACACGATCAATGAAACCCTATGGGGAAAATCAAACTCCGACATGGTACAAGTTACAAGATCACCCAGCTAGCCTATGATGGGTTGTCACTAGATAGGCTTAACTGTCAACTTTCCATGGCTGCGACCTTCTCAGCCCGAGCTACACTCAAGAGTACACGATCAATGAAACCCTATGGGGAAAATCAAACTCCGACATGGTACAAGTTGCAAGATCACCCAGCTAGCCTATGATGGGCTGTCACTAGATAGGCTTAACTGTCAACTTTCCCATGGCTGCGTCATTCTCAGCCCGAGCTACACTCAAGAGTACACGATCAATGAAGCGCTAAGGGGAAAGTAGAAATCCTGCTTCATACAAGTTGCCGAGTAAGCGATCAATGAAACCCTATGGTGAAAATCAAACTCCGGCATGATACAAGTTACAAGATCACCCAGCTAGCCTATGATGGGTTGTCACTAGATAGGCTTAACTGTCAACTTTCCCATGGCCTGCGACCTTCTCAGCCCGAGCTACACTCAAGAGTACACGATCAATGAAACCCTATGGGGAAAATCAAACTCCGACATGGTACAAGTTGCAAGATCACCAGCTAGCCTATGATGGGCTGTCACTAGATAGGCTTAACTGTCAACTTTCCCATGGCTGCGACCTTCTCAGCCCGAGCTACACTCAAGAGTACACGATCAATGAAACCGTATGGGGAAAATCAAACTCCGACATGGTACAAGTTGCAAGATCACCCAGCTAGCCTATGATGGGCTGTCACTAGATACGCTTAACTGTCAACTTTCCCATGGCTGCGACCTTCTCAGCCCGAGCTACACTCAAGAGTACACGATCAATGAAACCCTATGGGGAAAATCAAACTCCGACATGGTACAAGTTGCAAGATCACCCAGCTAGCCTATGATGGGCTGTCACTAGATAGGCTTAACTGTCAACTTTCCCATGGCTGCGTCATTCTCAGCCCGAGCTACACTCAAGAGTACACGATCAATGAAGCGCTAAGGGGAAAGTAGAAATCCTGCTTCATACAAGTTGCCGAGTAAGCGATCAATGAAACCCTATGGTGAAAATCAAACTCCGGCATGATACAAGTTGCAAGATCACCCAGCTAGCCTATGATGGGTTGTCACTAGATAGGCTTAACTGTCAACTTTCCCATGGCTGCGACCTTCTCAGCCCGAGGTACACTCAACAGTACACGATCAATGAAACCCTATGGGGAAAATCAAACTCCGACATGGTACAAGTTGTAAGCTCACCCAGCTAGCCTATGATGGGCTGTCACTAGATAGGCTTAACTGTCAACTTTCCCATGGCTGCGTCATTCTCAGCCCGATCTACACTCAAGAGTACACGATCAATGAAGCGCTAAGGGGAAAGTAGAAATCCTGCTTGATACAAGTTGCCGAGTAAGCGATCAATGAAACCCTATGGTGAAAATCAAACTCCGGCATGATAAAAGTTGCAAGATCACCCAGCTAGCCTATGATGGGTTGTCACTAGATAGGCTTAACTGTCAACTTTCCCATGGCTGCGACCTTCTCAGCCCGAGCTACACTCAAGAGTACACGATCAATGAAACCCTATGGGGAAAATCAAACTCCGACATGGTACAAGTTGCAAGCTCACCCAGCTAGCCTATGATGGGCTGTCACTAGATAGGCTTAACTGTCAACTTTCCATGGCTGCGTCATTCTCAGGCCCGAGCTACACTCAAGAGTACACGATCAATGAAGCGCTAAGGGGAAAGTAAAAATCCTGCTTCATACAAGTTGCCGAGTAAGCGATCAATGAAACCCTATGGTGAAAATCAAACTCCGGCATGATAAAAGTTGCAAGATCACCCAGCTAGCCTATGATGGGTTGTCACTAGATAGGCTTAACTGTCAACTTTCCCATGGCTGCGACCTTCTCAGCCTCGAGCTACACTCAAGAGTACACGATCAATGAAACCCTATGGGGAAAATCAAACTCCGACATGGTACAAGTTGCAAGCTCACCCAGCTAGCCTATGATGGGCTGTCACTAGATAGGCTTAACTGTCAACTTTCCCATGGCTGCGTCATTCTCAGCCCGAGCTACACTCAAGAGTACACGATCAATGAAGCGCTAAGGGGAAAGTAGAAATCCTGCTTCATACAAGTTGCCGAGTAAGCGATCAATGAAACCCTATGGTGAAAATCAAACTCCGGCATGATAAAAGTTGCAAGATCACCCAGCTAGCCTATGATGGGTTGTCACTAGATAGGCTTAACTGTCAACTTTCCCATGGCTGCGAAATTCTCAGCCCGAGCTACACTCAAGAGTACACGATCAGTGAAACCGTATGGGGAAAATCAAACTCCGACATGGTACAAGTTGCAAGATCACCCAGCTAGCCTATGATGGGCTGTCACTAGATAGGCTTAACTGTCAACTTTCCCATGGCTGCGACCTTCTCAGCCCGAGCTACACTCAAGAGTACACGATCAATGAAACCGTATGGGGAAAATCAAACTCCGACATGGTACAAGTTGCAAGATCACCCAGCTAGCCTATGATGGGCTGTCACTAGATAACGCTTAACTGTCAACTTTCCCATGGCTGCGACCTTCTCAGCCCGAGCTACACTCAAGAGTACACGATCAATGAAACCCTATGGGGAAAATCAAACTCCGACATGGTACAAGTTGCAAGATCACCCAGCTAGCCTATGATGGGCTGTCACTAGATAGGCTTAACTGTCAACTTTACCATGGCTGCGACCTTCTCAGCCCGAGCTACACTCAAGAGTACACGATCAAATGAAACCGTATGGGGAAAATCAAACTCCGACATGGTACAAGTTGCAAGATCACCCAGCTAGCCTATGATGGGCTGTCACTAGATAGGCTTAACTGTCAACTTTCCCATGGCTGCGTCATTCTCAGCCCGATCTACACTCAAGAGTACACGATCAATGAAGCGCTAAGGGGAAAGTAGAAATCCTGCTTGATACAAGTTGCAGAGTAAGCGATCAATGAAACCCTATGGTGAAAATCAAACTCCGGCATGATACAAGTTACAAGATCACCCAGCTAGCCTATGATGGGTTGTCACTAGATAGGCTTAACTGTCAACTTTCCCATGCTGCGACCTTCTCAGCCCGAGCTACACTCAAGAGTACACGATCAATGAAACCCTATGGGGAAAATCAAACTCCGACATGGTACAAGTTGCAAGATCACCCAGCTAGCCTATGATGGGGCTGTCACTAGATACGCTTAACTGTCAACTTTCCCATGGCTGCGACCTTCTCAGCCCGAGCTACACTCAAGAGTACACGATCAATGAAACCCTATGGGGAAAATCAAACTCCGACATGGTACAAGTTGCAAGATCACCCAGCTAGCCTATGATGGGCTGTCACTAGATAGGCTTAACTGTCAACTTTCCCATGGCTGCGTCATTCTCAGCCCGAGCTACACTCAAGAGTACACGATCAATGAAGCGCTAAGGGGAAAGTAGAAATCCTGCTTGATACAAGTTGCCGAGTAAGCGATCAATGAAACCCTATGGTGAAAATCAAACTCCGGCATGATACAAGTTACAAGATCACCCAGCTAGCCTATGATGGGTTGTCACTAGATAGGCTTAACTGTCAACTTTCCCATGGCTGCGACCTTCTCAGCCCGAGCTACACTCAAGAGTACACGATCAATGAAACCCTATGGGGAAAATCAAACTCCGACATGGTACAAGTTGCAAGCTCACCCAGCTAGCCTATGATGGGCTGTCACTAGATAGGCTTAACTGTCAACTTTCCCATGGCTGCGTCATTCTCAGCCCGAGCTACACTCAAGAGTACACGATCAATGAAGCGCTAAGGGGGAAAGTAGAAATCCTGCTTCATACAAGTTTGCCGAGTAAGCGATCAATGAAACCCTATGGTGAAAATCAAACTCCGGCATGATAAAAGTTGCAAGATCACCCAGCTAGCCTATGATGGGTTGTCACTAGATAGGCTTAACTGTCAACTTTCCCATGGCTGCGACCTTCTCAGCTCGAGCTACACTCAAGAGTACACGATCAATGAAACCCTATGGGGAAAATCAAACTCCGACATGGTACAAGTTACAAGATCACCCAGCTAGCCTATGATGGGTTGTCACTAGATAGGCTTAACTGTCAACTTTCCCATGGCTGCGACCTTCTCAGCCCGAGCTACACTCAAGAGTACACGATCAATGAAAACCCTATGGGGAAAATCAAACTCCGACATGGTACAAGTTGCAAGCTCACCCAGCTAGCCTATGATGGGCTGTCACTAGATAGGCTTAACTGTCAACTTTCCCATGGCTGCGTCATTCTCAGCCCGAGCTACACTCAAGAGTACACAATCAATGAAGCGCTAAGGGGAAAGTAGAAATCCTGCTTCATACAAGTTGCCGAGTAAGCGATCAATGAAACCCTATGGTGAAAATCAAACTCCGGCATGATACAAGTTACAAGATCACCCAGCTAGCCTATGATGGGTTGTCACTAGATAGGCTTAACTGTCAACTTTCCCATGGCTGCGACCTTCTCAGCCCGAGCTACACTCAAGAGTACACGATCAATGAAACCCTATGGGAAAATCAAACTCCGACATGGTACAAGTTGCAAGATCACCCAGCTAGCCTATGATGGGCTGTCACTAGATAGGTAACTGTCAACTTTCCCATGGCTGCGTCATTCTCAGCCCGATCTACACTCAAGAGTACACGATCAATGAAGCGCTAAGGGGAAAGTAGAAATCCTGCTTGATACAAGTTGCCGAGTAAGCGATCAATGAAACCCTATGGTGAAAATCAAACTCCGGCATGATACAAGTTACAAGATCACCCAGCTAGCCTATGATGGGTTGTCACTAGATAGGCTTAACTGTCAACTTTCCCATGGCTGCGACCTTCTCAGCCCGAGCTACACTCAAGAGTACACGATCAATGAAACCCTATGGGGAAAATCAAACTCCGACATGGTACAAGTTGCAAGCTCACCCAGCTAGCCTATGATGGGCTGTCACTAGATAGGCTTAACTGTCAACTTTCCCATGGCTGCGTCATTCTCAGCCCGAGCTACACTCAAGAGTACACGATCAATGAAGCGCTAAGGGGAAAGTAGAAATCCTGCTTGATACAAGTTGCCGAGTAAGCGATCAATGAAACCCTATGGTGAAAATCAAACTCCGGCATGATACAAGTTACAAGATCACCCAGCTAGCCTATGATGGGTTGTCACTAGATAGGCTTAACTGTCAACTTTCCCATGGCTGCGACCTTCTCAGCCCGAGCTACACTCAAGAGTACACGATCAATGAAACCCTATGGGGAAAATCAAACTCCGACATGGTACAAGTTGCAAGCTCACCCAGCTAGCCTATGATGGGCTGTCACTAGATAGGCTTAACTGTCAACTTTCCCATGGCTGCGTCATTCTCAGCCCGAGCTACACTCAAGAGTACACGATCAATGAAGCGCTAAGGGGAAAGTAGAAATCCTGCTTGATACAAGTTGCCGAGTAAGCGATCAATGAAACCCTATGGTGAAAATCAAACTCCGGCATGATACAAGTTACAGGATCACCCAGCTAGCCTATGATGGGTTGTCACTAGATAGGCTTAACTGTCAACTTTCCCATGGCTGCGACCTTCTCAGCCCGAGCTACACTCAAGAGTACACGATCAATGAAACCCTATGGGGAAAATCAAACTCCGACATGGTACAAGTTGCAAGCTCACCCAGCTAGCCTATGATGGGCTGTCACTAGATAGGCTTAACTGTCAACTTTCCCATGGCTGCGTCATTCTCAGCCCGAGCTACACTCAAGAGTACACGATCAATGAAGCGCTAAGGGGAAAGTAGAAATCCTGCTTCATACAAGTTGCCGAGTAAGCGATCAATGAAACCCTATGGTGAAAATCAAACTCCGGCATGATAAAAGTAGCAAGATCACCCAGCTAGCCTATGATGGGTTGTCACTAGATAGGCTTAACTGTCAACTTTCCCATGGCTGCGACCTTCTCAGCTCGAGCTACACTCAAGAGTACACGATCAATGAAACCCTATGGGGAAAATCAAACTCCGACATGGTACAAGTTACAAGATCACCCAGCTAGCCTATGATGGGTTGTCACTAGATAGGCTTAACTGTCAACTTTCCCATGGCTGCGACCTTCTCAGCCCGAGCTACACTCAAGAGTACACGATCAATGAAACCCTATGGGGAAAATCAAACTCCGACATGGTACAAGTTGCAAGCTCACCCAGCTAGCCTATGATGGGCTGTCACTAGATAGGCTTAACTGTCAACTTTCCCATGGCTGCGTCATTCTCAGCCCGAGCTACACTCAAGAGTACACGATCAATGAAGCGCTAAGGGGAAAGTAGAAATCTTGCTTCATACAAGTTGCCGAGTAAGCGATCAATGAAACCCTATGGTGAAAATCAAACTCCGGCATGATACAAGTTACAAGATCACCCAGCTAGCCTATGATGGGTTGTCACTAGATAGGCTTAACTGTCAACTTTCCCATGGCTGCGACCTTCTCAGCCCGAGCTACACTCAAGAGTACACGATCAATGAAACCCTATGGGGAAAATCAAACTCCGACATGGTACAAGTTGCAAGATCACCCAGCTAGCCTATGATGGGCTGTCACTAGATAGGCTTAACTGTCAACTTTCCCATGGCTGCGACCTTCTCAGCCCGAGCTACACTCAAGAGTACACGATCAATGAAACCGTATGGGGAAAATCAAACTCCGACATGGTACAAGTTGCAAGATCACCCAGCTAGCCTATGATGGGCTGTCACTAGATAGGCTTAACTGTCAACTTTCCCATGGCTGCGTCATTCTCAGCCCGATCTACACTCAAGAGTACACGATCAATGAAGCGCTAAGGGGAAAGTAGAAATCCTGCTTGATACAAGTTGCAGAGTAAGCGATCAATGAAACCCTATGGTGAAAATCAAACTCCGGCATGATACAAGTTACAAGATCACCCAGCTAGCCTATGATGGGTTGTCACTAGATAGGCTTAACTGTCAACTTTCCCATGGCTGCGACCTTCTCAGCCCGAGCTACACTCAAGAGTACACGATCAATGAAACCCTATGGGGAAAATCAAACTCCGACATGGTACAAGTTGCAAGCTCACCCAGCTAGCCTATGATGGGCTGTCACTAGATAGGCTTAACTGTCAACTTTCCCATGGCTGCGTCATTCTCAGCCCGAGCTACACTCAAGAGTACACGATCAATGAAGCGCTAAGGGGAAAGTAGAAATCCTGCTTCATACAAGTTGCCGAGTAAGCGATCAATGAAACCCTATGGTGAAAATCAAACTCCGGCATGATACAAGTTACAAGATCACCCAGCTAGCCTATGATGGGTTGTCACTAGATAGGCTTAACTGTCAACTTTCCCATGGCTGCGACCTTCTCAGCCCGAGCTACACTCAAGAGTACACGATCAATGAAACCGTATGGGGAAAATCAAACTCCGACATGGTACAAGTTGCAAGATCACCCAGCTAGCCTATGATGGGCTGTCACTAGATAGGTTTAACTGTCAACTTTCCCATGGCTGCGTCATTCTCAGCCCGATCTACACTCAAGAGTACACGATCAATGAAGCGCTAAGGGGAAAGTAGAAATCCTGCTTGATACAAGTTGCCGAGTAAGCGATCAATGAAACCCTATGGTGAAAATCAAACTCCGGCATGATACAAGTTACAAGATCACCCAGCTAGCCTATGATGGGTTGTCACTAGATAGGCTTAACTGTCAACTTTCCCATGGCTGCGACCTTCTCAGCCCGAGCTACACTCAAGAGTACACGATCAATGAAACCCTATGGGGAAAATCAAACTCCGACATGGTACAAGTTGCAAGCTCACCCAGCTAGCCTATGATGGGCTGTCACTAGATAGGCTTAACTGTCAACTTTCCCATGGCTGCGTCATTCTCAGCCCGAGCTACACTCAAGAGTACACGATCAATGAAGCGCTAAGGGGAAAGTAGAAATCCTGCTTGATACAAGTTGCCGAGTAAGCGATCAATGAAACCCTATGGTGAAAATCAAACTCCGGCATGATACAAGTTACAAGATCACCCAGCTAGCCTATGATGGGTTGTCACTAGATAGGCTTAACTGTCAACTTTCCCATGGCTGCGACCTTCTCAGCCCGAGCTACACTCAAGAGTACACGATCAATGAAACCCTATGGGGAAAATCAAACTCCGACATGGTACAAGTTGCAAGCTCACCCAGCTAGCCTATGATGGGCTGTCACTAGATAGGCTTAACTGTCAACTTTCCCATGGCTGCGTCATTCTCAGCCCGAGCTACACTCAAGAGTACACGATCAATGAAGCGCTAAGGGGAAAGTAGAAATCCTGCTTGATACAAGTTGCCGAGTAAGCGATCAATGAAACCCTATGGTGAAAATCAAACTCCGGCATGATACAAGTTACAGGATCACCCAGCTAGCCTATGATGGGTTGTCACTAGATAGGCTTAACTGTCAACTTTCCCATGGCTGCGACCTTCTCAGCCCGAGCTACACTCAAGAGTACACGATCAATGAAACCCTATGGGGAAAATCAAACTCCGACATGGTACAAGTTGCAAGCTCACCCAGCTAGCCTATGATGGGCTGTCACTAGATAGGCTTAACTGTCAACTTTCCCATGGCTGCGTCATTCTCAGCCCGAGCTACACTCAAGAGTACACGATCAATGAAGCGCTAAGGGGAAAGTAGAAATCCTGCTTCATACAAGTTGCCGAGTAAGCGATCAATGAAACCCTATGGTGAAAATCAAACTCCGGCATGATAAAAGTAGCAAGATCACCCAGCTAGCCTATGATGGGTTGTCACTAGATAGGCTTAACTGTCAACTTTCCCATGGCTGCGACCTTCTCAGCTCGAGCTACACTCAAGAGTACACGATCAATGAAACCCTATGGGGAAAATCAAACTCCGACATGGTACAAGTTACAAGATCACCCAGCTAGCCTATGATGGGTTGTCACTAGATAGGCTTAACTGTCAACTTTCCCATGGCTGCGACCTTCTCAGCCCGAGCTACACTCAAGAGTACACGATCAATGAAACCCTATGGGGAAAATCAAACTCCGACATGGTACAAGTTGCAAGCTCACCCAGCTAGCCTATGATGGGCTGTCACTAGATAGGCTTAACTGTCAACTTTCCCATGGCTGCGTCATTCTCAGCCCGAGCTACACTCAAGAGTACACGATCAATGAAGCGCTAAGGGGAAAGTAGAAATCTTGCTTCATACAAGTTGCCGAGTAAGCGATCAATGAAACCCTATGGTGAAAATCAAACTCCGGCATGATACAAGTTACAAGATCACCCAGCTAGCCTATGATGGGTTGTCACTAGATAGGCTTAACTGTCAACTTTCCCATGGCTGCGACCTTCTCAGCCCGAGCTACACTCAAGAGTACACGATCAATGAAACCCTATGGGGAAAATCAAACTCCGACATGGTACAAGTTGCAAGATCACCCAGCTAGCCTATGATGGGCTGTCACTAGATAGGCTTAACTGTCAACTTTCCCATGGCTGCGACCTTCTCAGCCCGAGCTACACTCAAGAGTACACGATCAATGAAACCGTATGGGGAAAATCAAACTCCGACATGGTACAAGTTGCAAGATCACCCAGCTAGCCTATGATGGGCTGTCACTAGATAGGCTTAACTGTCAACTTTCCCATGGCTGCGTCATTCTCAGCCCGATCTACACTCAAGAGTACACGATCAATGAAGCGCTAAGGGGAAAGTAGAAATCCTGCTTGATACAAGTTGCAGAGTAAGCGATCAATGAAACCCTATGGTGAAAATCAAACTCCGGCATGATACAAGTTACAAGATCACCCAGCTAGCCTATGATGGGTTGTCACTAGATAGGCTTAACTGTCAACTTTCCCATGGCTGCGACCTTCTCAGCCCGAGCTACACTCAAGAGTACACGATCAATGAAACCCTATGGGGAAAATCAAACTCCGACATGGTACAAGTTGCAAGCTCACCCAGCTAGCCTATGATGGGCTGTCCCTAGATAGGCTTAACTGTCAACTTTCCCATGGCTGCGTCATTCTCAGCCCGAGCTACACTCAAGAGTACACGATCAATGAAGCGCTAAGGGGAAAGTAGAAATCCTGCTTCATACAAGTTGCCGAGTAAGCGATCAATGAAACCCTATGGTGAAAATCAAACTCCGGCATGATACAAGTTACAAGATCACCCAGCTAGCCTATGATGGGTTGTCACTAGATAGGCTTAACTGTCAACTTTCCCATGGCTGCGACCTTCTCAGCCCGAGCTACACTCAAGAGTACACGATCAATGAAACCCTATGGGGAAAATCAAACTCCGACATGGTACAAGTTGCAAGCTCACCCAGCTAGCCTATGATGGGCTGTCACTAGATAGGCTTAACTGTCAACTTTCCCATGGCTACGTCATTCTCAGCCCGAGCTACATTCAAGAGTACACGATCAATGAAGCGCTAAGGGGAAAGTAGAAATCCTGCTTCATACAAGTTGCCGAGTAAGCGATCAATGAAACCCTATGGTGAAAATCAAACTCCGGCATGATAAAAGTTGCAAGATCACCCAGCTAGCCTATGATGGGTTGTCACTAGATAGGCTTAACTGTCAACTTTCCCATGGCTGCGACCTTCTCAGCCCGAGCTACACTCAAGAGTACACGATCAATGAAACCCTATGGGGAAAATCAAACTCCGACATGGTACAAGTTGCAAGCTCACCCAGCTAGCCTATGATGGGCTGTCACTAGATAGGCTTAACTGTCAACTTTCCCATGGCTGCGTCATTCTCAGCCCGAGCTACACTCAAGAGTACACGATCAATGAACCGCTAAGGGGAAAGTAGAAATCCTGCTTCATACAAGTTGCCGAGTAAGCGATCAATGAAACCCTATGGTGAAAATCAAACTCCGGCATGATACAAGTTACAAGATCACCCAGCTAGCCTATGATGGGTTGTCACTAGATAGGCTTAACTGTCAACTTTCCCATGGCTGCGACCTTCTCAGCCCGAGCTACACTCAAGAGTACACGATCAATGAAACCGTATGGGGAAAATCAAACTCCGACATGGTACAAGTTGCAAGATCACCCAGCTAGCCTATGATGGGCTGTCACTAGATAGGTTTAACTGTCAACTTTCCC
>NW_027440567.1:0-83088 GCF_031893055.1 Leptodactylus fuscus
TCACATAAATAAGCGTGCACATATATACGCACCCCACCCTGCACATATATATGCGCGCACATATATATGCGCGCACATATATATGCGCGCAATACATACGCGCAATATATATGCGTGCACATATATATGCGCGCACATATATATGCACCCCCACCCTGCACATATATATGCGCACACATATATATGCGCGCAGATAAATATGCACGCACATATATACGCACCCCACCCTGCACATATATATGCGCGTACATATATATGCGCGCACATATACATGCACACCACCCTGCACATATATGTGCGCGCACATATATATGAGCGCACATATAATATGCGTGCACATATATATGCGCGCACATATATACGCACCCCCACCCTGCACATATATAGGCGCGCACATATATATGCTCGCACATATACATGCACCCCACCCCGCACATATATATGCGCGCACATATAGATGCGCGCACATATATATGCACCCCCACCTAGCACATATATATGCGAGCACATATATATGCGCGCACACATATATGCGCGCACATATATATGCGCGCACATATATATGCACCCCACACCCTGCACATATATATATGCGCGCACATACACATGCACCCAAACCCTGCACATATATCTGCGCGCACATATATACGCACTCCACCCCTGCACATATATATGCGCACACATAATATATGCGCACACATATATATGCACCCCCACCCTGCACATATATATGCGCGCACAATATATATGCGCGCACATAAATATGCGCGCACATATATAAGCACCCCACCTTTGCACATATATATGCGCGCAAATATATAAGCTCGCACATATACATGCACCCCCACCCTGCACATATATATGCGCGCACATATATATGCGCGCACATATATATGCGCGCACATATATATGCGCGCACATATATATGCGCGCACCATATATATGCGCGCACATATATATGCGCGCACATATATATGCGCGCACATATATATGCACCCACACCCTGCACATATATCTGCGCGCACATATATATTCGCGTACATAAATATGCGCGCACATATATACGCACCCCACCCTGCACATATATATGCGCGCACATATATATGCACCCCCACCCTGCACATATATATGCACACACATATATATGCGCGCCACATATATATGCCCCCCCACCCTGCACGTATATATGCACATAACATATATATGCGCGCACATAAATACGCACCCACACTGCACATATATACGCGCATATATATATGCTCGCACATATATATGCGCGCAACATATGTATGCGCGCACATATGTATGCGCGCACATATATATGCGCGCACATATGTATGCGCGCACATAAATATGCGCGCACATATATATGCGCGCAAATATATATGCGCGCACATATATATGCGCGCACATATATATGCACCCTACCCTGCACATATATATGCACGCACACAAATATATGCGCGCACATATGTATGCGCACACATATATATGCACCCCAATCTGCACAATATATATGCGGGCACATATATATGCTCCCCACCCTGCACATATATATGCGCACACATATATATGCGCGCACATAAATATGCACGCACATATATACGCACCCCCACCCTGCACATATATATGCGCGCACATATATATACGCGCACATATACATGCACCTCACCCACCCTGCACACATATATGAGCGCACATATATATGCGCGCACATATATATGCGCGCACATATATATGCGCGCACATATATATGCGCGCACATATATACGCACCCCACCCCTGCACATATATATGCGCGCACATATATATGCGCGCACATAATTATGCGCGCACATATATACGCAACCCCCCAACCTGCACATATATATGCGCGCACATATATATATGCGCGCACATATATATGCGCGCAAATATATATGCGTGCACATATATATGCGCATATATATGTGCGCGCATAAATATGTGCATGCATATATATGTGCAGGGTGGGGTGCACATATATGTGTGCGCATATATATGCGCAGAGTGGGTCGCATATATATTTGCGCCCATATATATGTGCAGATTGGGGTGCATATATAATATATGCGTGCACATATATATGCGCGCACATATATATGCCAACCCCACCCTGCACATATATATGCGCGCACATATATATGCCGCGCACATAAATATGCGCGCACATATGTACACACCCCACCCTGCACATATATATGCGCGCACATATACATGCACCCCCACCCTGCACATATATATGAGCGCACATATATATGCGCGAACATATATATGCGCGCACATATATATGCGCGCACATATATATGCGCGCACATATATATGTGCGCACATATATATGCGCGCACATATATACGCACCCCACCCTGCACATATATATGCGCGCACATATATATGCGCGCACATATATATATGCGCGCACATATATATGCACCCCCACCCTGCGCATATATATGCGCGCACATATATATGCGCACACATATATATGCACCCCCACCCTGCTCATATATATGTGCGCACATATATATGCGTGCACATATATATGGGCGCACATATATATGCGCCCCACCCTGCACATACATAAGCGCACACATATATGTGCACACCACATTGCACATATATATGCACGCACATATTTATGCGCCCACATATATATGCGCGCACATATATATGCACCCCACCCCTGCACATATATATGCACGAACATATATATGCACGCACACATATATATGCGCGCACATATATATGCGCGCACATAAATATGCGCGCACATATATATGCACGCACATATATATGCGCGCACATATATATAGGCACCCCCACCCTGCACATATATATGCCGCGCACATATATATACGCTCCCCACCCTGCACATATATATGCGCGCACATATATATGCGCGCACATATATATATGCGCGCACATATATATGAGCGCACATATATATGCGCGCACATATATATGCACCCCACCCTGCACATATATATGCGCGCACATATATATGCGCGCACATATATATGCGCGAACATATATATGCGCGCACATATATACGCACCCCACCCCTGCACATACATATGCGCGCACATATATATGCGCGCACATATATACGCACCCCACCCTGCACATATATATGCCGCGAACATATATATACGCGCCCCCACCCTGCACATATATATGCGCGCACATATATATTGCGCGCACATATATATGCGCGCAAATATATATGCGCGCACATATATATGCACCCCACCCTGCACATATATATGTGCACACATATATATGCGCGCACATATATATGCACCCCACCCTGCACATATATATGCGCTCACATAAATATGCGCGCACATATTTACACACACCCACCCTGCACATATATATGTGCACACATATACATGAACCCCACCCTGCACATATATATGCGCGCACATATATATGCGCGCACAATATATATGCGCGCACATATATATGCGCGCCACATATATATGCGCGCACATATATATGCGCCGCACATATATATGCGCGCACATATATACGCACCCCACCCTGCACATATATATGCCCGCACATATATATGCGCGCACATAAATATGCGCGCAACATATATACACACCCCCACCCTGCACATATATATGCGCGCACATATACATGCACACCCACCCTGCACTTATATAATGCGCGCACATATATATGCGCGCACCCCACCCTGCACATATATATGCGCGCACCATATATATGCACGCACATATATATGCACCCCACCCCTGCACATATATATGCCGCGCACATATATATGCACCCCACCCTGCACATATATATGCGCGCACATATATATGCGCACACATATATATATGCACCCCACCCCTGCTCATATATATGCACGCACATATATATGCGCGCACATATATATGCGCGCACATATATATGCACCCCACCCTGCACATATATATGCGCGCACATAAATATGCGCGCACATAAATTTGCGCACACATATATATGCGCGCACATATATATGCGGCGCACATATTTATGCGCGCACACAAAAATATGCGCGCACATATATACGCTCCCCCACCCTGCACATATATATGCGCGCACATATATATGCGCGCACATATATATGCGCGCACATATATATGCGCGCACATAAATATGCGCGCACATATGTACACACCCCCACCCTGCACATATATATGCGCGCACATATACATGCACCCCACCCTGCACATATATATGCCGCGCACATATATATGCGCACACATATATATATGCACCCCCACCCCTGCTCATATATATGCACGCACATATAATATGCGCGCACATATATATGCGCGCACATATATATGCACCCCACCCTGCACATATATATGCGCGCACATAAATATGCGCGCACATAAATTTGCGCACACATATATATGCGCGCACATATATATGCGCGCACATATTTATGCGCGCACAAAAAATATGCGCGCACATATATACGCTCCCCACCCTGCACATATATATGCGCGCACATATATATGCGCGCACATATATATGCGCGCACATATATATATGCGCGCACAATATATATGCGCGCACATATATATGCGCGCACATATATATGCGCGCACATAAATATGCGCGCACATATGTACACACCCCCACCCTGCACATATATATGCGCGCACATATACATGCACCCCACCCTGCACATATATATGAGCGCACATATATATGCGGGGCACATATATATGCGCGCACATATATATGCGCGCACATATATATGTGCGCTCATATATATGTGCAGGGTGGGGTGCATGTATATGTGCGCGCATATATATGTGCAGGGTGCACCCACCCTGCACATATATATGCCCACCCTGCACATATATATGCGCACACACATATATATGCGTGCACAATATATATGCACCCCACCCTGCACATATATATGCGCTCACATAAATATGCCGCGCACATAAATATGCGCGCACATATATATGCGCGCACATATATATGCACGCACATAAATATGCGCGCACATATTTACACACCCACACCCTGCACAATATACATGTGCACACATATACATGAACCCCACCCTGCACATATATATGTGCGCACATATATATGCGCGCACATATATATGCGCGCACATATATATGCGCGCACATATATATGAGCGCACATATATATGCGTGCACATATATACGCACCCCACACCCTGCACATATATATGCCCCACACATATATATGCGCGCACATAAATATGCGCGCACATATATACACACCCCACCCTGCACATATATATGCGCGCACATATACATGCACCCCCACCCTGCACATATATATGCGCACACATATATATGCGCGCACCCCCACCCTGCACATATATATGCGCGCACAATATATATGCACGCACAATATATATGCACCCCACCCTGCACATATATATGCGCGCACATATATATGCACCCCCATCCCTGCACATATATATGCGCGCACATATATATGCGCACACACATATATATATGCACCCCCACCCTGCTCATATATATGCACGCACATATATATGCGCGCACATATATATGCCGCGCACATATATATGCACCCCCACCCCTGCACATATATATATGCGCGCACAATAAATATGCGCGCACATAAATTTGCGCGCACATATATAATGCGCGCACATATATTATGCGCGCACATATTTATGCGCGCACATAAATATGCGCGCACATATACGCTCCCCACCCTGCACATAAATATGCCGCGCACATATGTACACACCCCACCCAGCACATATATATGCGCGCACATATACATGCACCCCACCCCTGCACATATATATGAGCGCACATATATATGCGCGCACATATATATGCGCGCACATATATATGCGCGCACATATATATGCGCGCACATATATACGCACCCCACCCTGCACATATATATGCACGCACATATATATGCCGCGCACATATATATATGCGCGCACATATATATGCACCCCCACCCTGCGCATATATATGCGCGCACATATATATGCGCACACATATATATGCAACCCCACCCCTGCTCATATATATGTGCGGCACATATATATGCGTGCACATATATATGGGCGCACATATATATGCGCCCCACCCCTGCACATACATAAGCGCACACATATATGTGCACACCACATTGCACATATATATGCACGCACATATTTATGCGCCCACATATATATGCGCGCACATATATATGCACCCCACCCTGCACATATATATTCGCGCATATATATGCGCGCACATAAATATGCGCGCATTTATATGCGCGCACATAAATATGCGCGCACATATATACGCATCCCCACCCTGCACATATATATGCGCGCACATATGTATGCGCGCACAATATGTATGCGCGCACATATGTATGCGCGCACATATATATGCGCGCACATATATATGCGCGCACATATATATGCTCCCCCACCCTGCACATATATATGCGCGCACAAATATATGCACCCCACCCTGCACATATATATGCGCGCACATATATATGCGCGCACATATATATGCTCCCCACACTGCACATACATATGCGCAACACATATATGTGCACCCCACATTGCACATATATATGCACGCACATATTTATGCACACACATATATATGCGCGCACATATATATGAACCCCCACCCTGCACATATATATGCACGCACATATATGCGCGCACAAATATGCGCGCACATATATATGCGCGCACATATATGCGCGCACATATATATGTGCGCACATATATATGCACCCCACCCTGCCACATATATATGCGCGCCACATAAATATGCGCGCACATAAATTTGCGCGCACATATATATGCGCACACATATTTATGCGCGCACATATATATATGCGCGCACATATATATGCAGCACACATATATATGCGCGCACATATATATGCACCCCACCTTGCACATATATAATGAGCGCACATATATATGCGCGCACATATATATGCGCGCACATATATATGCGCGCACATATATATATGCGCGCACATATATATGCGCACACATATATATGCGCGCACATATATATGCACCCCACCTTGCACATATATATGCGCGCACATATATATGCGCGCACATATATATGCGCGCACATATATATGCGCGCACATATATATGCGCGCACATATATATGCACCCCACCCCTGCACCATATATATGCGCACACATATATATGCGCGCACATATATATGCACCCCACCCTGCACATATATATGCGCTCACATAAATATGCGCGCACATAAATATGCGCGCACATATATATGCGCGCACATAAATATGCGCGCACATATATAACACACCCCATCCAGCACATATATATGTGCGCACATATACATGCACCCCACCCCTGCACATATATATGCGCGCACGTATATATGAGCGAACATATATATGCCGCGCACATATATACGCACCCCACACCCTGCACATATATATGCGCGCACATATATATGCGCGCACATAAATATGCCGCGCCACATATATACACACCCCACCCTGCACATATATATGCGCGCACATATACATGCACCCCACCCTGCACATATATATGCGCGCACATATATATGCGCGCACATATATATGCGCGCACATATATATGCGCACACAATATATATGCGCGCACCCCACCCTGCACATATATATGCGCGCACATATATATGCACGCACATATATATGCACCCCACCCAGCACATATATATGCGCGCACATATATATGCACCCCCACCCTGCACATATATATGCGCGCACATATATATGCGCACACATATATATGCACCACCACACCTGCTCATATAATATGCGCGCACATATATATGGCGCACATATATATGCGCCCCCACCCTGCACATACATATGCGCACACATATATGTGCACCCCACATTGCACATATATATGCACGCACATATTTATGAGCGCACATATATATGCACCCCACCCTGCACATATATATGCGCGCACATATATATGCGCGCACATATATATGCGCGCACATATATATGCGCGCACATATATATGCGCGCACATATATATGCGCGCACATATATATGCGCGCACATATATATGCGCGCACATATATATGCACCCCACCCTGCACATATATATGCGCGCATATATATGCGCGCACATAAATATGCGCGCACATATATACGCACCCCACCCTGCACATATATATGCGCACACATATATATGCGCGCACATATATATGCGCGCACATATATATGCGCGCACAAATATACGCACCCCCACCCTGCACATATATATGCGCGCACATATATTTGCGCCCCACCCTGCACATACATATGCGCACACATATATGTGCACCCCACATTGCACATATATATGCACGCACACATTTATGCGCGCACATATATATGCACGCACACATTTATGCGCTCACATAAATATGCGCGCACATAAATATGCCGCGCACATATATATGCGCGCACATAAATATGCGCGCACATATATACACACCCCCACCCAGCACATATATATGTGCGCACATATACATGCACCCCACCCTGCACATATATATGCGCGCACGTATATATGAGCGAACATATATATGCGCGCACATATATACGCACCCCACCCTGCACATATATATGCGCGCACATATATATGCGCGCACATAAATATGTGCGCACATATATACACACCCCACCCTGCACATATATATGCGCGCACATATACATGCACCCCCACCCTGCACATATATATGCGCGCACATATATATGCGCGCACATATATATGCGCGCACATATATATGCGCACACATATATATGCACGCACATATATATGCACCCCACCCTGCACATATATATGCGCGCACATATATATGCACCCCACCCTGCACATATATATGCGCGCACATATATATGCGCACACATATATATGCACCCCACCCCTGCTCATATATATGCGCGCACATATATATGGGCGCACATATATATGCGCCCCACCCTGCACATACATATGCGCACACATATATGTGCACCCCACATTGCACATATATATGCACGCACATATTTATGAGCGCACATATATATGCACCCCCACCCTGCACATATATATGCCGCGCACATATATATGCGCGCACATATATATGCGCGCACATATATATGCGCGCACATATATATGCCGCGCACATATATATGCGCGCACATATATATGCGCGCACATATATATGCACCCCCACCCTGCACATATATATGCGCGCATATATATGCGCGCACAATAAATATGCGCGCACATATATACGCACCCCACCCTGCACATATATATGCGCACAACATATATATGCGCGCACATATATATGTGCGCACAATATATATGCGCGCACAAATATACGCACCCCACCCTGCACATATATATGCGCGCACATATATATGCGCCCCACCCTGCACATACATATGCGCACACATATATGTGCACCCCACATTGCACAATGCACATATATGCACGCACACATTTATGCGCGCACATATATATGCGCGCACATATATATGCACCCCACCCTGCACATATATATGCGCGCACATATATGTGTGCGCACATATATATGCACGCACATATATATGCGCGCACATATATATGCGCGCACATATATATGCGCGCACACTATATATGCCGCGCACATATATATGCACCCCCACCCTGCACATATATATGCGCGCACATAAATATGCGCACACATAAATTTGCGCGCACATGTATATGCGCGCACATATATATGCGCGCACATATTTATGCGCGCGCACATAAATATGCGCGCACATATATACGCACCCCCACCCTGCACATATATATGCGCGCACATATATATGCGCGCACATATATATATGCGCGCACATAAATATGAGCGCACATATGTACACACCCCACCACCTGCACATATATATATGCGCGCACATATACATGCACCCCACCCCTGCACATATATATGCGCGCACATATACATTGCACCCCCACCCTGCACATATATATGCGCGCGCATATATATGCGCCGCACATATATATGCGCGCACATATATATGCGCGCACATATATACGCACCCCACCCCTGCACATATATATGCGCGCACATATATATGCGCGCACATATATATGCACCCCACCCTGCATATATATATGCGCGCACATAAATATGCGCGCACATATATATGCGCGCACATATATATGCGCGCACATATATGTTGCGCGCAGATATATATGCGCGCACATATATAGGCACCCCACCCTGCACATATATATGCGCGCACGTATATATGCGCGCACATATATATGCGCGCACATATATATACGCGCCCCACCCTGCACATATATATGCGCGCACATATACATGCGCGCACATATATATGCGCGCACATATATATGCGCGCACATATATATGCGCTCACATATATATGCGCGCACATATATATGCTCCCCACCCTGCACATATATATGCGCGCACATAAATATGCGCGCACAAATATACGCTCCCCACCCTGCACATATATATGCGCGCACATATATATGCGCCCCACCCTGCACATACATATGCGCACACATATATGTGCACCCCACATTGCACGTATATATGCACGCACACATTTATGCGCGCACATATATATGCGCGTACATATATATGCACCCCACCCTGCACATATATATGCACGCACATATATATGCGCGCACATATATATGCGCGCACATATATATGCGCGCACATATATATGCACCCCCACCCCTGCACATATATATGCGCGCACACTAAATATGCGCGCACATAAATTTGCGCGCACATATATATGCGCGCACATATATATGCGCGCATATATTTATGCGCGCCACATAAATATGCGCGCACATATATACGCACCCCACCCCTGCACATATATATGCGCGCACATATATGTGTGCGCACATATATATGTGCAGGGTGGGGTGCGTATATATGTGCGCGCATATTTATGTGCGCGCATAAATATATGCGCGCATATATATGTGCGCGCATATATATGTGCGCGCAAAATTTATGTGCGCGGCATATTTATGTGCGCGCATATATATGTGCAGGGTGGGGTGCAATATATATGTGCGCGCATATATATGTGCGCGCATATATATGTGCGAGCGCATATATATGTGCGTGCATATATATGTGCAGGGTGGGGTGCATATATATGTACGCGCATATATATGTGCGCGCATAAATGTAGTGCGTGCATATATACGTGCAATGTGGGGTGCACATATATGTGTGCGCATATGTATGTGCAGGGTGGGGCGCATATATATGTGCGCGCATATATATGTGCAGGGTGGGGAGCGTATATTTGTGCGCGCATATTTATGTGCGCGCATATATATGTGCAGGGTGGGGAGCATATATATAGTGCGCGCATATATATGTGAGCGCATATATATAGTGCGCGCATATATATGTGCGCGCATATATATGTGCGCGCATGTATATGTGCGCGCATATATATGTGCAGGGTGGGGCGCGTATATATATGTGCGCGCATATATATTGTGCGCGCATATATACGTGCGCGCATATATATGTGCAGGGTGGAGGTGCCTATATATGTGCGCGCATATATATCTGCGCGCACATATATGTGCGCGCATATATATGTGCGCGCATATATATGTGCGCGCATATTTATGTGCGCGCATATATATATGCAGGGTGGGGTGCATATATATGTGCGCGCATATATATGTGCGCGCATATATATGTGCAGGGTGGGGTGCGTATATATGTTGCGCGCATATATATGTGCGCGCATATATATGTGCGCGCATATATATGCGCGCGCATATATATGTGCAGGGTGGGGTGCATGTATATGTGCGCGCATATATATGTGCAGGGTGGGGTGCATGTATATGTGCGCGCATATATATATGTGCAGGGTGGGGTGTGTACATATGTGCGCTCATATTTATGTGCGCGCATATATATATGTGCGCGCATATATATGTGCGCGCATATATATGTGCAGGGTGGGGTGCGTATATATGTGCGCGCATATTTATGTGCGCGCATAAATATGTGCGCGCATATATATGTGCGCGCATATACATGTGCGCGCAAATTTATGTGTGCGCATATTTATGTAGCGCGCATATATATGTGCAGGGTGGGGTGCATATATATGTGCGCGCATATATATGTGCGCGCATATATATGTGCGCGCATATATATGTGCGCGCATATATATGTGCGTGCAATATATATGTGCGCACACATATATGTGCGCGCATATATATGTGCAGGGTGGGGTGCATATATATGTGCGCGCATATATATGTGCGCGCATAAATGTGTGCGTGCATATATATGTGCAATGTGGGGTGCACATATATGTGTGCGCATATGTATGTGCAGGGTGGGGGCGCATATATAATGTGCGCGCATATATATGTGCAGGGTGGGGTGCGTATATTTGTGCGCGCATATATATGTGCGCACATATATATGTGCGCGCATATATATGTGTGCGCATATATATGTGCAGGGTGGGGTGCGTATATATGTGCGCGCATATTTATGTGCGCGGCATATATATGCGCGCATATATATGTGCAGGGTGGGGTGCATATATATGTGCGCGCATATATATGTGCGCGCATATATATGTGCGCGCATATATATGTGCGCGCATATATATGTGCGCGCATATATATGTGCGCGCATATATATAGTGCGCGCATATATATGTGCAGGGTGGGGTTGCATATATATGTCGCGCTCATAAATATGTGCGTGCATATATATGTGCAATGTGGGGTGCACATATATGTGTGCGCATATGTATGTGCAGGGTGGGGCGCATATATATGTGCGCCCATATATATGTGCGCGCATATATATGAGCAGGGTGGGGTGCATATATATGTGTGCGCATATATATGTGCGCGCATATATATGTGCAGGGTGGGGTGCATATATATGTGCGCGCATATATATGTGCAGGGTGGGGGGTGCATATATATGTGCGTGCATATATATGTGTGCGCATATATATGTGCGCGCCATATATATGTGCGCGCATATATATGTGCGCGCATATATATGTGCAGGGTGGGGTGCATGTATATGTGCGCGCATATATATGTGCAGGGTGGGGTGTGTATATATGTGCGCACATATTTATGTGCGCGCATATATATGTGCGCGCATATATATGTGCAGGGTGGGGTGCGTATATATGTGCGCGCATATATATGTTCGCTCATATATACGTGCGCGCATATATATGTGCAGGGTGGGGTGCATGTATATGTGCGCACATATATATGTGCTGGGTGGGGTGTGTATATATGTGCGCGCATATTTATGTGCGCGCATATATATGTGCGCGCATATTTATGTGCGCGCATATTTATGTGAGCGCATAAATGTGTGCGTGCATATATATGTGCGCGCATAAATGTGTGCGTGCATATATATGTGCAATGTGGGGTGCACATATATGTGTGCGCATATGTATGTGCAGGGTGGGGGCGCAAATATATGTGCGCGCATATATATGTGCAGGGTGGGGTGCGTATATTTGTGCGCGCATATATATGTGCGCGCATATATATGTGCGCGCATATATATGTGTGCGCATATATATGTGCAGGGTGGGGTGCGTATATATGTGCGCGCATATTTATGTGCGCGCATATATATGCGCGCATATATATGTGCAGGGTGGGGTGCATATATATGTGCGCGCATATATATGTGCGCGCATATATATGTGCGCGCATATATATGTGCGCGCATATATATGTGCGCGCATATATATGTGCGCGCATATATATGTGCGCGCATATATATGTGCGCGCATATATATGTGCAGGGTGGGGTGCATATATATGTGCGCTCATAAATATGTGCGTGCATATATATGTGCAATGTGGGGTGCACATATATGTGTGCGCATATGTATGTGCAGGGTGGGGCGCATATATATGTGCGCCCATATATATGTGCGCGCATATATATGAGCAGGGTGGGGTGCATATATATGTGTGCGCATATATATGTGCGCGCATATATATGTGCAGGGGTGGGGTGCATATATATGTGCGCGCATATATATGTGCTGGGTGGGGTGCATATATATGTGCGTGTGCATATATATGTGCGCGCATATATATGTGCAGGGTGGGGTGCGCGCATATATATGTGTGCGCATATATATGTGCGCGCATATATATGTGCGCGCATATATATGTGCGCGCATATATATGTGCAGGGTGGGGTGCATGTATATGTAGCGCGCATATATATGTGCAGGGTGGGGTGTGTATATATGTGCGCGCATATTTATGTGCGCGCATATATATGTGCGCGCATATATATGTGCAGGGTGGGGTGCGTATATATGTGCGCGCATATATATGTTCGCTCATATATACGTGCGCGCATATATATGTGCAGGGTGGGGTGCATGTATATGTGCGCACATATATATGTGCTGGATGGGGTGTGTATATATGTGCGCGCATATTTATGTGCGCGCATATATATGTGCGCGCATATTTATGTGCGCGCATATTTATGATGTGAGCGCATATATATGTGCAGGGTGGGGTGCATATATATGTGCGCGCATATATATGTGTGCGCATATATATGTGCAGGGTGGGTGCATATATATGTGCGCGCATATATATGTGCGCGCATATATATGTGCGCGCATATATATGTGCGCGCATATATATGTGCGCGCATATATATGTGCAAGGTGGGGTGCATATATATGTGCGCGCATATATATGTGTGCGCATATATATGTGCGCGCATATATATATGTGCGCGCGCATATATATGTGCGCGCAATATATATGTGCGCGCATATATATGTGCGCTCATATATATGTGCAAGGTGGGGTGCATATATATGTGCGCGCATATATATGTGTGCGCATATATATGTGCGCGCATATATATATGTGCGCGCATAAATATGTGTGCGCATATATATGTTCGCGCGCAAATTTATGTGCGCGCATATTTATGTGCGCGCATATATATGTGCAGGGTGGGGTGCATATATATGTGCGCACATATATATGTGCGCGCATATATGTGCGCGCATATATATGTGCGCGCATATTTGTGCGCGCATATATGTGCGTGCATATATATGTGCAGGGTGGGGTTCATATATATGTGCGCGCATATATATGTGTGTGCATAAATATGTGCGTGCATATATATGTGCAATGTGGGGTGCACATATATGTGTGCGCATATGTATGTGCAGTGTGGGGAGCATATATATGTGCGCGCATATATATGTGCGCGCATATATATGTGCAGGGTGGGGTGCATATATTTGTGCGCGCATATATATGTGCAGGGTGGGGAGCATATATATGTGCGCGCATATATATGTGCGCGCATATATATGTGCGCGCATACATATGTGCGCCGCATACATATGTGCGCGCATACATATGTGCGCGCATATATATGTGCAGGGTGGGATGCGTATATATGTGCGCGCATATTTATGTGCGCGCATATAAATGCGCGCATATTTATGTGCGCGCATATATATGCGCGAATATATATGTGCAGGGTGGGGTGCATATATATGTGCGCGCATATATATGTGGGCGCATAAATATGTGCGTGCATATATATGTGCAATGTGGTGTGCACATATATGTGTGCGCTTATGTATGTGCAGGGTGGGGCGCATATATATGTGCGCCCATATATATGTGCACGCATATATATGTGCGCACATATATATGAGCAGGGTGGGGTGCATATATATGTGTGCGCATATATATGTGCGCGCATATATATGCGCAGGGTGGGGTGCATATATATGTGCGCGCATATATATATGTGCGCGCATATATATGTGCGTGCATATATATGTGCAGGGTGGGGTGCGTATATATGTGCGCGCATATATATGTGCGCGCATATATATGTGCGCGCATATATATGTGCGCGCATATATATGTGCGCTCATATATATGTGCAGGGTGGGGTGCATGTATATGTGCGCGCATATATATGTGCTGGGTGGGGGTGTGTACATATGTGCGCGCATATTTATGTGCAGGGTGGGGAGCGTATATGTGCGCGCATATTTATGTGCGCGCATAAATATGTGCGCGCATATATATGTGCGCGCATATATATGTCGCGCGCAAATTTATGTGCGCGCATATTTATGTGCGCGCATATATATATGTGCAGGGTGGGGTGCATATATATGTGCGCGCATATATATGTGCGCGCATATATAATGTGCGTGCATATATATGAGCAGGGTGGGGTGCATATATATATGTGTGCGCATATATATGTGCGCGCATATATATGTGCAGGATGGGGTGCATATATATGTGCGCGCATATATATGTGCAGGGTGGGGTGCATATATATGTGCGTGCATATATATGTGCGCGCATATATATGTGCAGGGTGGGGGTCGCGCGCATATATATGTGTGCGCATATATATGTGCAGGGTGGGGTGCATGTATATGTGCGCGCATATATATGTGCAGGGTGGGGTGTGTATATATGTGCGCGCATATTTATGTGCGCGCATATATATGTCGTGGGCATATATATGTGCAGGGTGGGGTGCGTATATATGTGCACGCATATATATGTGCGCTCATATATATGTGCGCGCATATATATGTGCGCGCATATATATGTGCGCGCATATATATGTGCGCACATATATATGTGCAGGGTGGGGTTCATGTATATGTGTGCACATGTATATGTGCAGGGTGGGGTGTGTAAATATGTGCGCGCATATTTATGTGCGTGCATATATATGTGCGCGCATATATATGTGCGCGCATATTTATGTGCGCGCATATTTATGTGAGCGCATATATATGTGCAGGGTGGGGTGCATATATATGTGCACGCATATATATGTGTGCGCATATATATGTGCAGGGTGGGCATATATATGTGCAGGGTGGGTGCACCCTGCACATATATATGCGCGCACAATATACATGCACCCCACCCTGCACATATATATGAGCGCACATATATATGTGCGCGCCATATATATGTGCGCGCATATATATGTGCCCGCATATATATGTGCGCTCATATATATGTGCAGGGTGGGGTGCATGTATATGTGCGCGCATATATATGTGCAGGGTGGGGTGTGTACATATGTGCGCGCATATTTATGTGCGCGCATATATATGTGCGCGCAATATATATGTGCGCGCCATATATATGTGCGCGCATATATATATGTGCGCGCATATATATGTGCGCGCATATATATGTGCGCGCATATATATGTGCAGGGTGGGGAGCGTATATATGTGCGCGCATATTTTTTGTGCGCGCAATAAATATGTGCGCGCATATATATGTGCGCGCATATATATGTGTGCGCAAATTTATGTGCGCGCATATTTATGTGCGCGCATATATATGTGCAGGGTGGGGTGCATATATATGTGCCGCGCATATATATGTGCGCGCATATATATGTGCGTGCATATATATGAGCAGGGTGGGGTGCATATATATATGTGTGCGCATATATATGTGCGCGCATATATATGTGCAGGGTGGGGTGCATGTATATGTGCGCGCATATATATGTGCAGGGTGGGGTGTGTACATATGTGCGCGCATATTTATGTGCGCGCATATATATGTGCGCGCATATATATGTGCGCGCATATATATGTGCGCGCATATATATGTGCAGGGTGGGGAGCGTATATATGTGCGCGCATATTTTTGTGCGCGCATAAATATGTGCGCGCATATATATGTGCGCGCATTATATATGTGTGCGCAAAATTTATGTGCGCGCATATTTATGTGCGCGCATATATATGTGCAGGGTGGGGTGCATATATATAGTGCGCGCATATATATGTGCGCGCATATATATGTGCGTGCATATATATGAGCAGGGTGGGGTGCATATATATATGTGTGCGCATATATATGTGCGCGCATATATATGTGCAGGGTGGGGTGCAATATATATGTGCGCGCATATATATGTGCAGGGTGGGGTGCATATATATGTGCGTGCATATATATGTGCGCGCAATATATATGTGCAGGGGTGGGGGTGCGCGCATATATATGTGCGCGCATATATAAGTGCAGGGTGGGGTGCATGTATATGTGCGCGCATATATATGTGCAGGGTGGGGTGTGTATATATGTGCGCGCACTATTTATCGTGCGCGCATATATATGTGCGGGCATATATATGTGCAGGGTGGGGTGCGTATATATGTGCGCGCATATATATGTGCGCGCATATATATGTGCGCGCATATATATGTGCGCGCATATATATGTGCGCGCATATATATGTGCGCGCATTATATATGTGCGCGCATATATATGTGCAGGGTGGGGTTCATGTATATGTGTGCACATATATATGTGCAGGGTGGGGTGTGTAAATATGTGCGCGCATATTTATGTGAGCGCATATATATGTGCAGGGTGGGGTGCATATATATGTGCGCGCATATATATGTGTGCACATATATATGTGCAGGGTGGGTGCATATATATGTAGCGCGCATATATATTTGCGCGCATATATATGTGCGCGCATATATATGTGCGCGCATATATATGTGCAGGGTGGGGCGCGTATATATATGTTCGCGCATATATATGTGCAGGGTGGGGTGCGTATATATGTGCGCGCATATATATGTGCGCGCATATGTATGTGCAGGGGTGGGGTGCGTATATATGTGCGCGCAATATATATGTTCGCGCATATATATGTGCGCGCATATATATGTTGCGCGCATATATATGTGCAGGGTGGGGTGCATATATATGTGCGCGCATATATATGTGCGCTCATATATATGTGCGCGCATATATATATGTGCGCGCATATATATGGTGCGCGCATATATATGTGCAGGGTGGGGAGCGTATATATATGTGCGCGCATATATATGTGCAGGGTGGGGTGCCTATATATATGTGCGCGCATATATATGTGCGATGCATATATATGTGCGCGCATATTTATGTGCGCGCATATATATGTGCGCGCATATATATGTGCGTGCATATATATGTTCGTGCATATATATGTGCAGGGTGGGGTGCATATATATGTGCGCGCATATATATGTGGGCGCATAAATATGTGCGTGCATATATATGTGCAATGTGGTGTGCACATATATGTGTGCGCTTATGTATGTGCAGGGTGGGGCGCATATATATGTGCGCCCATATATATGTGCACGCATATATATGTGCGCACATATATATGAGCAGGGTGGGGTGCATATATATGTGTGCGCATATATATGTGCGCGCATATATATGCGCAGGGTGGGGTGCATATATATGTGCGCGCATATATATATGTGCGCGCATATATATGTGCGCGCATATATATGTGCAGGGTGGGGTGCGTATATATGTGCGCGCATATATATGTGCGCACATATATATGTGCGCGCATATATATATGTGCGCGCATATATATGTGCGCGCATACTATATGTTCGCGCATATATATGTGCGCTCATATATATGTGCAGGGTGGGGTGCATGTATATGTGCGCGCATATATATGTGCAGGGTGGGGTGTTGTACATATGTGCGCGCATATTTATGTGCGCGCATATATATCGTGCGCGCATATATATGTGCAGGGGTGGGGTGCATATATATGTGCGCGCATATATATGTGCACGCATATATATATATGCACCCACCAATCTGCACATATATATGGGCGCAAATATATATGCGACCCACTCTGCGCATATATATGCGCACACATATATGTGCACCCCACCCTGCACATATATATGCATGCACATATTTATGCGCGCACAATATATATGCGCATATATATGTGCACGCATATATATTTGCGCGCATATATATGTGCGCGCATATATATATGTGCGCGCATATATATGTGCAGGTTGGGGTGCGTATATATGTGCGCGCATAATTATGTGCGGCGCATATATATGTGCGCGCATATATATGTGCAGGGTGGGGTGCGTATATATGTGCGCGCAATATATATGTGCGCGCATATATATGTGCGCGCATATATATGTGCGCGCATATATATGTGCGCTCATATATGTGTGCAGGGTGGGGACGGTGCATGTATATGTGCGCGTATATATATGTGCGCGCATATATATGTGCAGGGTGGGGTGCGTATATATGTGCGTGCATATTTATGTCGCGCGCATATATATGTGTGCGCATATATATGTGCAGGGTGGGGAGCATATATATGTGCCCGCATATATATGTGCAGATTGGGGTTGCATATATATGTGTGCGCATACATATGTGCGCGCATATATTTGTGCGTGCATATATATGTGCAGGGTAGGGTGCATATATATGTGCGCGCATATATATGTGCGCGCATATATATTTGCGCGCATATATATGTGCGCGCATATTTATGTGCGCGCATACATATGTGCGCGCATATATATGTGCGCGCATACATATGTGCGCGCATACATATGTGCGCGCATATATATGTGCGAGCATATATATATGCGCGTATATATGTGCAGTGTGGGGTGCGTATTTATGTGCGCGCATATATATGTATGTGCATATATACGTGCAGGGTGGGGGGCATATATATGTGCGCGCATATATATGTGTGTGCATATATATGTGCAGGGTGGGGTGCATATATATGTGCGCGCATATATATGTGCAGGGTGGGGTGCGTATATATGTGCGCGCATATTTATGTACGCGAATATATATGTGCGCGCAGATATATGTGCAGGGTGGGGTGCATATATATGTGCGCGCATATATATGTGCGCGCATATATATGTGCGCGCATATATATGTGCGCGCATATATATGTGCGCGCATATATATGTGCGCGCATATATATGTGCGCGCATATATATGTGCGCGCATATATATGTGCAGGGTGGGGTGCATGTATATGTGCGAGCTTATATATTTGCGCGCATATATATGTGCAAGGTGGGGTGCTTATATATGTGCGCGCATATTTATGTGCGCGCATATATATGTGCGCGCATATATATGTGCAGGGTGGGGTGCATATATATGTGTGCGCATATATATGTGTGCGCATATATATGTGCAGGGTGGAGTGCGTATATATGTGCGCGCAGATATATGTGCAGGGTTGGGTGCATGTGTATGTGCGCGCATATATATATGTGCAGGGTGGGGTGCATATATATGTGCGCGCATATATATGTGCGCGCATATATGTGTGCGCGCATATATATGTGCTCGCATATATATGTGCTAGGTGGGGTGCATATATATGTGCGCGCATCTATATGTGCGCGCATATATATGTGCGGGGTGGGGTGCATGTATATGTGCGAGCATATATATGTGCGCGCCTATATATGTGCAGGGTGGGGTGCGTATATATGTGCGCGCATATATATGTGCACGCATATATATGTGCGCTCATATATATGTGCGCGCACATATATGTGCAGGGTGGTGTGCATGTATATGTGCGCGCATATATATGTACGCGCATATATATGTGCAGGGTGGGGTGCGTATATATGTGCGTGCATATTTATCTGCGCGCATATATATGTGTGCGCATATATATGTGCAGGGTGGGGTGCATATATATGTGCGCGCATATATATGTGCACGCATATATATTGCGCGTATGTATTGCGCGCATATATATGTGCGCGCATATATATGTGCGCGCATATATATGTGCAGGGTGGGGTGCGTATATATGTGCACGCTTATTTATGTGTGCGTATATATATGTGCACGCATATATATATGTGCAGGGTGGGGTATGTATGTGTGTAGGGTGGGGTATATATTTGAGCGCATATATATGTGCGCGCATATATATGTGCGCGCATATATATGTGCGCGCAAATATATATGCGCGCATATATATGTGCAGGGTGGGGTGCATGTATATGTGCGCGCATATATATGTGCGCGCATATATATGTGCGCGCATATATATGTGCAGGGTGGGGTGCGTATATGTGTGCGTGCATATTTATGTGCGCGCATATATATGTGCGCGCATATATATGTGCAGGGTGGGGTGCATATATATGTGCGTGCATATATATGTGTGCGCATATATATATGTGCAGGGTGGGGTGCGTATATATGTGCGCGCATATATATGTGCGCGCATATATATGTGCGCGCATATTTATGTGCGCGCATATTTATGTGCGCGCATATATATGTGCAGGGTGGGGTGCATATATATGTTCGCGCATATATATGTGCGCGCATATATATGTGCGCGCATATATATTTGCGCGCATATATATGTGCGCGCATATTTATGTGCGCGCATATTTCTGTGCGCGCATATATATGTGCAGGGTGGGGTGCATATATATGTGCGCGCATATATATGTGCGCGCATATATATGTGCGCGCATATTTATGTGCGCGCATATATATGTGCAGGGTGGGGTGCATATATATGTTCGCGCATATATATGAGCGCGCATATATATGTTCATGGTGGGGTGAGTATATATGTGCGCGCATATATATGTGCGCGCATATATATGTGCGCGCATATATATGTGCGCGCATATTTATGTGCGCGCATATATATGTGCGCGCATATATATGTGCGCGCATATATATGTGCAGGGTGGGGTGCGTATATATGTGCGCGCATATTTATGTGCGCGCATATATATGTACGCGCATATATATTTGCGCGCATATATATGTGCGCGCAAATTTATGTGCGTGCATATTTATGTGCGCGCATATATATGTGCAGGATGGGGTGCATATATATGTGCGCGCATATATATGTGCGCGCATATATTTGTGCGTGCATATATATGTGCAGGGTAGGGTGCATATATATGTGCGCACATATATATGTGCACGCACATATATTTGCGCGCATATATATGTGCGCGCATATATATGTGCGCGCATATATATGTGCGCGCATACATATGTGCGCGCATACATATGTGCGCGCATATATATGTGCGAGCATATATATGTGCGCGTATATATGTGCAGTGTGGGGTGCGTATTTATGTGCGCGCATATATATGTATGTGCATATATACGTGCAGGGTGGGGTGCATATATATGTGCGCGCATATATATGTGCAGGGTGGGGTGCGTATATATGTGCGCGCATATAGATGTGCGCGCGTATATATGTGCGCGCATATATATGTGCGCACATATATGTGCGCGCATATATATGTGCAGGGTGGGGTGCATATATATGTGCGCGCATATATATGTGCGCGCATATATATGTGCAGGGTGGGGTGCGTATATATGTGCGCGCATATATATGTGCGTGCATATATATGTGCGCGCATATATTTGTGCGCACATATATATGTGCGCGCATATATATGTGCGCGCATATATATGTGCAGGGTGGGGTGCGTATATATGTGCGTGCACATTTATGTGCGCGCATATTCATGTGCGCGCATATATATGTGCAGGGTGGGGTGAATATATATGTGCGTGCATATATATATGCGCGCATATATATGTGCAGGGTGGGGGTGCGCGCATATATATGTGCGCGCATATATATGTTCACGCATATATATGTGCGCGCATATATATGTGCGCGCATATATATGTGCGCGCATATATTTGTGCGCACATATATATGTGCGCGCATATATATGTGCGCGCATATATATGTGCAGAGTGGGGTGCGTATATATGTGCGTGCATATTTATGTGCGCGCATATATATGTGCACGCATATATATGTGCAGGGTGGGGTGCATATATATGTGCGTGCATATATATGTGCGCGCATATATATGTGCAGGGTGGGGTGCGCGCATATATATGTGCGCGCATACATATGTGCGCGCATATATATGTGCGCGCATATATATTTGCGCGCATATATATGTGCGCGCATATATATGTGCGCGCATATATATGTGCAGGGTGGGGTGCATGTATATGTGCGCGCATATATATGTGCATGGTGGGGTGTGTATATATGTGCGCGCATATTTATGTGCGCGCATATATATGTGCGCGCATATATATGTGCAGGGTGGGGTGCATATATATGTGCGTGCATATATATGTGCGCGCATATATATGTGCGCGCATATATGTGTGCAGGGTGGGGTGCATATATATGTGCGCGCATATATATGTGCGCGCATATATATGTGCAGGGTGGGGTGCGTATATAAGTGCGCGCATATATATGTGCACGCATATATATGTGCGCGCATATATATGTGCGCGCATATATATGTGCGCGCATATATATGTGTGAGGGTGGGGTGCATGTATATGTGCGCACATATATATGTGCAGGGTGGGGTGTGTATATATGTGCGCGCATATTTATGTGCGCGCATATATATGTGCACGCATATATATGTGCACGCATATATATGTGCGCGCATATATATGTGCGCGCATATATATGTGTGAGGGTGGGGTGCATGTATATGTGCGCACATATATATGTGCAGGGTGGGGTGTGTATATATGTGCGCGCATATTTATGTGCGCGCATATATATGTGCACGCATATATATGTGCACGCATATATATGTGCGCGAATATTTATGTGCGCGCATATTTATGTGCGCGCATATTTATGTGCGTGCATATATATGTTCAGGGTGGTTGCATATATATGTGCGTGCATATATATGTGCGCGCATATATATGTGCGCGCATATATATGTGCGCGAATATATATGTGCGCGCATATATATGTGCAGGGTGGCGTGCCTATATATCTGCGCGCATATATATGTGCGCGCTTATATATGTGCGCGCATATATATGTGCGCGCATATTTATGTGCGCGCATATTTATGTGCGCGCATATATATGTGCAGGGTGGGGTGCATATATATGTGCGCGCATATATATGTGTGCTCATATATATGTGCAGGGTGGTGTACATGTATATGTGCGCGCATATATATGTGCAGGGTGGGGTGTGTACATATGTGCACGCATATTTATGTGCGCGCATATATATGTGCGCGCATATATATGTGCAGAGTGGGGTGCATATATATGTGCGCACATATATATGTGCGCGCATATATATGTGCGCGCATATATATGTGCGCGCATATATATGTGCGCGCATATATATGTGCGCGCATATATATGTGCGCGCATATATATGTGCGCGCATATATATGTGCGCGCATATATATGTGCAGGGTGGGGTGCCTATATATGTGCGCGCATAAATATGTGCATGCATATATATGTGCAGGCTGGGGTGTATATTTATGTGCGTGCATATTTATGTGCGCGCATATTTATGTGCGCGCATATATATTTGCGCGCAATATATATGTGCGCGCATATATATGTGCAGGGTGGGGAGCATATATATGTGCCCGAATATATATATGTGCAGGGTGGGGAGCATATATATGTGCGCGCATATATATGTGCGTGCATATATATGTGCGCGCATATATATGTGCGCGCATATATATGTGCAAGGTGGGGCGCATATATATGTGCGCGTATATATATGTGTGCGTATATATATGTGCGCGCATATATATGTGCGCGCATATATATGTGCACGCAGAAATACGTGCGCGCATATATTTATGCACGCATATATATGTGAATGGTGGGGTGCATATATATTTGCTAACATATATGCGCGTATATATATGTGCACGTATATATATGTGCAGGGTGGGGTGCATTTATTTGTGCGCGCATATATATGTGCGCGCATATATATGTGCGCGCATACATATGTGCGCGCATATATATGTGCACGCATAAATATGTGCATGGTGGGGTGCATATATATTTGCGCACATATATGCGCATATATATATGTGCACGTATATATATGTGCAGGGAGGGGTGCATAAATATGTGCGTGCATATATATGTGCGCGCATAAATATGTGCGTGCATATATATGTGCAGGGTGGGGTGCATATATATGTGCGCGCATATATATGTGCTCGCATATATATGTGCAGGGTGGGGTGCATATATATGTGCGCGCATATATATGTGCAGGGTGGGTGCGTATATATGTGCGCGCATATATATGTGCGCGCATATATATGTGCAGGGTGGGGTGCGTATATATGTGCGCGCATATATATGTGCGCGCATATAAATGTGCGCGCATATATATGTGCGCGCATATATATGTGCAGGGTGGGTTGCATATATATGTGCGCGCATATATCTGTGCGCGCATATATCTGTGCGTGCATATATATGTGCACGCATATATATGTGCGCGCATATATATGTGCAGGGTGGGGTGCATGTATATGTGTGCACATATATATTTGCAGGGTGGGGGTGCGTATATATGTGCGCGCATATTTATATGCGTGCATATATGTGTGCGCGCATATATATGTGCAGGGTTGGGTGCATATATATGTGCACGCATAAATATGTGCATGCATATATATGTGCAGGGTGGGGTGCACATATATGTGTGCGCATATATATGCGCAGAGTGGGTCGCATATATATGTGCGCCCATATATATGTGCAGATTGGGGTGCATATATATGTGCGCGCATATATATGTGCGCGCATATATATGTGCAGGAAGGGGTGCATATATATATATGCGCGCACATATATATGCGCGCACATATATACGCACCCCACCCTGCACATATATATGCGCGCACATATATATGCGCACACATATATATGCGCACACATATATATGCGCACACATATATACGCACCTCACCCTGCACATATATATGCACGCATATATATGTGCGCGCATATATATATGTGCGCGCATATATATGTGCAGGGTGGGGTGCGTATATATGTGCGCGCATATTTATGTGCGCGCATATATATGTGCGCGCATATATATGTGCAGGGTGGGGTGCGTATATATGTGCGCGCATATATATGTGCGCGCATATATATGTGCGCGCATATATATGTGCGCGCATATATATGTGCGCGCATATATATGTGCGCGCATATATATGTGCGCGCATATATATGTGCGCGCATATATATGTGCGCGCATATATATGTGCGCGCATATATATGTGCAGGGTGGGGTGCGTATATATGTGCGCGCATATATATGTGCACGCATATATATATATGCACCCCAATCTGCACATATATATGGGCGCACATATATATGCGACCCACTCTGCGCATATATATGCGCACACATATATGTGCACCCCACCCTGCACATATATATGCATGCACATATTTATGCGCGCACATATATATGCGCATATATATGTGCACGCATATATATTTGCGCGCATATATATATGTGCGCGCATATATATATGTGCGCGCATATATATGTGCAGGTTGGGGTGCGTATATATGTGCGCGCATAATTATGTGCGCGCATATATATGTGCGCGCATATATATGTGCAGGGTGGGGTGCGTATATATGTGCGTGCATATTTATGTGCGCGCATATTTATGTGCGCGCATATATATGTGCGCGCATATATATGTGCGCGCATATATATGTGCAGGGTGGGGAGCATATATATGTGCCCGAATATATATGTGCAGATTGGGGGTGCATATATATGTGCGCGCATATATATGTGCGCGCATATATTTGTGCGTGCATATATATGTGCAGGGTAGGGTGCATATATATGTGCGCGCATATATATGTGCGCGCATATATATTTGCGCGCATATATATGTGCGCGCATATATATGTGCGCGCATATATATGTGCGCGCATATATATGTGCGCGCATACATATGTGCGCGCATACATATGTGCGCGCATATATATGTGCGAGCATATATATGTGCGCGTATATATGTGCAGTGTGGGGTGCGTATTTATGTGCGCGCATATATATGTATGTGCATATATACGTGCAGGGTGGGGTGCATATATATGTGCGCGCATATATATGTGCAGGGTGGGGTGCGTATATATGTGCGCGCATATAGATGTGCGCGCGTATATATGTGCGCGCATATATATGTGCGCACATATATGTGCGTGCATATATATGTGCAGGGTGGGGTTCATATATATGTGCGCGCATATATATGTGTGTGCATATATATGTGCAGGGTGGGGTGCATATATATGTGCGCGCATATATATGTGCAGGGTGGGGTGCGTATATATGTGCGCGCATATTTATGTACGCGAATATATATGTGCGCGCATATATATGTGCAGGATGGGGTGCATATATATGTGCGCGCATATATATGTGCGCGCATATATATGTGCGCGCATATATATGTGCGCGCATATATATGTGCGCGCATATATATGTGCGCGCATATATATGTGCGCGCATATATATGTGCGCGCATATATATGTGCAGGGTGGGGTGCATGTATATGTGCGAGCTTATATATTTGCGCGCATATATATGTGCAAGGTGGGGTGCTTATATATGTGCGCGCATATTTATGTGCGCGCATATATATGTGCGCGCATATATATGTGCAGGGTGGGGTGCATATATATGTGTGCGCATATATATGTGTGCGCATATATATGTGCAGGGTGGAGTGCGTATATATGTTCGCGCATATATATGTTCGCGCATATATATGTTCGCGCATATATATGTGCGCGCATATATATGTGCGCGCATATATATGTTCGCGCATATATATGTGCGCGCATATATATGTGCGCGCATATATATGTGCGCGCATATATATGTGCGCGCATATATATGTGCAGGGTTGGGTGCATGTATATGTGCGCGCATATATATATGTGCAGGGTGGGGTGCATATATATGTGCGCGCATATTTATGTGCGCGCATATATATGTGCAGGGTGGGGGCTTTGCATATATGTTCGCGCATATATATGAGCGCGCATATATATGTTCATGGTGGGGTGAGTATATATGTGCGCGCATATATATGTGCGCGCATATATATGTGCGCGCATATATATGTGCGCGCATATATATGTGCGCGCATATATATGTGCAGGGTGGGGTGCGTATATGTGTGCGCGCATATTTATGTGCGCGCATAAATATGTGCGCGCATATATATGTGCGCGCATATATATGTGCGCGCAAATTTATGTGCGCGAATATTTATGTGCGCGCATATATATGTGCAGGATGGGGTGCATATATATGTGCGCGCATATATATGTGCGCGCATATATATGTGCAGGGTTGGGGTGCATGTATATGTGCGCGCATATATATATGTGCAGGGTGGGGGTGCATATATATGTGCGCGCATATATATGTGCGCACATATATGTGTGCGCGCATATATATGTGCTCGCATATATATGTGCTAGGTGGGGTGCATATATATGTGCGCGCATCTATATGTGCGCGCATCTATATGTGCGCGCATATATATGTGCGGGGTGGGGTGCATGTATATGTGCGAGCATATATATGTGCGCGCCTATATATGTGCAGGGTGGGGGTGCGTATATATGTGCGCGCATATATATGTGCGCGCATATATATGTGCACGCATATATATGTGCGCTCATATATATGTGCGCGCATATATATGTGCAGGGTGGTGTGCATGTATACGTGCGCGCATATATATGTACGCGCATATATATGTGCAGGGTGGGGTGCGTATATATGTGCGTGCATATTTATCTGCGCGCATATATATGTGTGCGCATATATATGTGCAGGGTGGGGTGCATATATATGTGCGCGCATATATATGTGCACGCATATATATTGCGCGTATGTATTGCGCGCATATATATGTGCGCGCATATATATGTGCGCGCATATATATGTGCAGGGTGGGGTGCGTATATATGTGCACGCTTATTTATGTGTGCGTATATATATGTGCACGCATATATATATGTGCAGGGTGGGGTATGTATGTGTGTAGGGTGGGGTATATATTTGAGCGCATATATATGTGCGCGCATATATATGTGCGCGCATATATATGTGCACGCAAATATATATGCGCGCATATATATGTGCAGGGTGGGGTGCATGTATATGTGCGCGCATATATATGTGCGCGCATATATATGTGCAGGGTGGGGTGCGTATATGTGTGCGTGCATATTTATGTGCGCGCATATATATGTGCGCGCATATATATGTGCAGGGTGGGGTGCATATATATGTGCGTGCATATATATGTGCGCGCATATATATGTGCAGGGTGGGGTGCGTATATATGTGCGCGCATATATATGTGCGCGCATATATATGTGCGCGCATATATATGTGCGCGCATATTTATGTGCGCGCATATTTATGTGCGCGCATATATATGTGCAGGGTGGGGTGCATATATATGTTCGCGCATATATATGTGCGCGCATATATATGTGCGCGCATATATATGTGCGCGCATATTTATGTGCGCGCATATTTATGTGCGCGTATATACATGTGCAGGGTGGGGTGCATATATATGTGCGCGCATATATATGTGCGCGCATATATATGTGCGCGCATATTTATGTGCGCGCATATATATGTGCAGGGTGGGGTGCATATATATGTTCGCGCATATATATGAGCGCGCATATATATGTTCATGGTGGGGTGAGTATATATGTGCGCGCATATATATGTGCGCGCATATATATGTGCGCGCATATATATGTGCGCGCATATATATGTGCGCGCATATATATGTGCGCGCATATATATGTGCGCGCATATATATGTGCAGGGTGGGGTGCGTATATATGTGCGCGCATATTTATGTGCGCGCATAAATATGTGCGCGCATATATATGTGCGCGCATATATATGTGCAGGATGGGGTGCATATATATGTGCGCGCATATATATGTGCGCGCATATATTTGTGCGTGCATATATATGTGCAGGGTAGGGTGCATATATATGTGCGCACATATATATGTGCGCGCATATATATTTGCGCGCATATATATGTGCGCGCATATATATGTGCGCGCATACATATGTGCGCGCATATATATGTGCGAGCATATATATGTGCGCGTATATATGTGCAGTGTGGGGTGCGTATTTATGTGCGCGCATATATATGTATGTGCATATATACGTGCAGGGTGGGGTGCATATATATGTGCGCGCATATATATGTGCAGGGTGGGGTGCGTATATATGTGCGCGCATATATATGTGCGTGCATATATATGTGCGCGCATATATTTGTGCGCACATATATATGTGCGCGCATATATATGTGCGCGCATATATATGTGCAGGGTGGGGTGCGTATATATGTGCGTGCACATTTATGTGCGCGCATATTCATGTGCGCGCATATATATGTGCAGGGTGGGGTGAATATATATGTGCGTGCATATATATATGCGCGCATATATATGTGCAGGGTGGGGTGCGCGCATATATATGTGCGCGCATATATATGTTCGCGCATATATATGTGCGCGCATATATATGTGCGCGCATATATATGTGCGCGCATATATTTGTGCGCGCATATATATGTGCGCGCATATATATGTGCGCGCATATATATGTGCAGAGTGGGGTGCGTATATATGTGCGTGCATATTTATGTGCGCGCATATATATGTGCACGCATATATATGTGCAGGGTGGGGTGCATATATATGTGCGTGCATATATATGTGCAGGGTGGGGTGCGCGCATATATATGTGCGCGCATACATATGTGCGCGCATATATATGTGCGCGCATATATATTTGCGCACATATATATGTGCGCGCATATATATGTGCAGGGTGGGGTGCATGTATATGTGCGCGCATATATATGTGCATGGTGGGGTGTGTATATATGTGCGCGCATATTTATGTGCGCGCATATATATGTGCGCGCATATATATGTGCAGGGTGGGGTGCATATATATGTGCGTGCATATATATGTGCGCGCATATATATGTGCGCGCATATATGTGTGCAGGGTGGGGTGCATATATATGTGCGCGCATATATATGTGCGCGCATATATATTTGCAGGGTGGGGTGCGTATATATGTGCGCGCATATATATGTGCGCGCATATATATGTGCGCGCATATATATGTGCGCGCATATATATGTGCGCGCATATATATGTGCGCGCATATATATGTGCAGGGTGGGGTGCATGTATATGCGCGCACATATATATGTGCAGGGTGGGGTGTGTATATATGTGCGCGCATATTTATGTGCGCGCATATATATGTGCACGCATATATATGTGCGTGAATATTTATGTGCGCGCATATTTATGTGCGCGCATATTTATGTGCGTGCATATATATGTGCAGGGTGGTTGCATATATATGTGCGTGCATATATATGTGCGCGCATATATATGTGCGCGCATATATATGTGCGCGAATATATATGTGCGCGCATATATATGTGCAGGGTGGGGTGCCTATATATGTGCGCGCATATATATGTGCGCGCTTATATATGTGCGCGCATATATATGTGCGCGCATATTTATGTGCGCGCATATTTATGTGCGCGCATATATATGTGCAGGGTGGGGTGCATATATATGTGCGCGCATATATATGTGCGCTCATATATATGTGCAGGGTGGTGTACATGTATATGTGCGCGCATATATATGTGCAGGGTGGGGTGTGTACATATGTGCACGCATATTTATGTGCGCGCATATATATGTGCGCGCATATATATGTGCAGAGTGGGGTTCATATATATGTGCGCACATATATATGTGCGCGCATATATATGTGCGCGCATATATATGTGCGCGCATATATATGTACGCGCATATATATGTGCGCGCATATATATGTGCGCGCATATATATGTGCGCGCATGAATATGTGCAGGGTGGGGTGCCTATATATGTGCGCGCATATACATGTGCGCGCATATATATGTGCGCGCATATATATGTGCGCGCATATTTATGTGCGCGCATATTTATGTGCGCGCATATTTATGTGCGCGCATATATATATGCAGGGTGGGGTGCATATATATGTGCGCGCATATATATGTGCGCGCATATATATGTGCAGGGTGGGGTGCGTATATATGTGCGCGCATATTTATGTGCGCGCATATATATGTGCGCGCATATATATGTGCAGGGTGGGGTGCATATATATGTGCGTGCATATATATGTGCGCGCATATATATGTGCGCGCATATATATGTGCGCGCTTATATATGTGCGCGCATATATATGTGCGCGCATATATATATGTGCGCACACATATATGTGCGCGCATATATATGTGCAGGGTGGGGTGCGTATATATGTGCGCGCATATTTATGTGCGCGCATAAATATATGCGCGCATATATATGTGCGCGCATATATATGTGCGCGCAAATTTATGTGCGCGCATATTTATGTGCGCGCATATATATGTGCAGGGTGGGGTGCATATATATGTGCGCGCATATATATGTGCGCGCATAAATGTGTGCGTGCATATATACGTGCAATGTGGGGTGCACATATATGTGTGCGCATATGTATGTGCAGGGTGGGGCGCATATATATGTGCGCGCATATATATGTGCAGGGTGGGGAGCGTATATTTGTGCGCGCATATTTATGTGCGCGCATATATATGTGCAGGGTGGGGAGCATATATATGTGCGCGCATATATATGTGAGCGCATATATATGTGCGCGCATATATATGTGCGCGCATATATATGTGCGCGCATGTATATGTGCGCGCATATATATGTGCAGGGTGGGGCGCGTATATATATGTGCGCGCATATATATGTGCGCGCATATATACGTGCGCGCATATATATGTGCGCGCATATATATGTGCAGGGTGGGGTGCTTATATATGTGCGCGCATATATATCTGCGCGCACATATATGTGCGCGCATATATATGTGCGCGCATATATATGTGCGCGCATATTTATGTGCGCGCATATATATATGCAGGGTGGGGTGCATATATATGTGCGCGCATATATATGTGCGCGCATATATATGTGCAGGGTGGGGTGCGTATATATGTGCGCGCATATATATGTGCGCGCATATATATGTGCGCGCATATATATGCGCGCGCATATATATGCGCGCGCATATATATGCGCGCGCATATATATGTGCAGGGTGGGGTGCATGTATATGTGCGCGCATATATATGTGCAGGGTGGGGTGCATGTATATGTGCGCGCATATATATGTGCAGGGTGGGGTGTGTACATATGTGCGCTCATATTTATGTGCGCGCATATATATATGTGCGCGCATATATATGTGCGCGCATATATATGTGCAGGGTGGGGTGCGTATATATGTGCGCGCATATTTATGTGCGCGCATAAATATGTGCGCGCATATATATGTGCGCGCATATACATGTGCGCGCAAATTTATGTGCGCGCATATTTATGTGCGCGCATATATATGTGCAGGGTGGGGTGCATATATATGTGCGCGCATATATATGTGCGTGCATATATATGTGCGCACACATATATGTGCGCGCATATATATGTGCAGGGTGGGGTGCATATATATGTGCGCGCATATATATGTGCGCGCATAAATGTGTGCGTGCATATATATGTGCAATGTGGGGTGCACATATATGTGTGCGCATATGTATGTGCAGGGTGGGGCGCATATATATGTGCGCGCATATATATGTGCAGGGTGGGGTGCGTATATTTGTGCGCGCATATATATGTGCGCACATATATATGTGCGCGCATATATATGTGTGCGCATATATATGTGCAGGGTGGGGTGCGTATATATGTGCGCGCATATTTATGTGCGCGCATATATATGCGCGCATATATATGTGCAGGGTGGGGTGCATATATATGTGCGCGCATATATATGTGCGCGCATATATATGTGCGCGCATATATATGTGCGCGCATATATATGTGCGCGCATATATATGTGCAGGGTGGGGTGCATATATATGTGCGCTCATAAATATGTGCGTGCATATATATGTGCAATGTGGGGTGCACATATATGTGTGCGCATATGTATGTGCAGGGTGGGGCGCATATATATGTGCGCCCATATATATGTGCGCGCATATATATGAGCAGGGTGGGGTGCATATATATGTGTGCGCATATATATGTGCGCGCATATATATGTGCAGGGTGGGGTGCATATATATGTGCGCGCATATATATGTGCAGGGTGGGGTGCATATATATGTGCGTGCATATATATGTGTGCGCATATATATGTGCGCGCATATATATGTGCGCGCATATATATGTGCGCGCATATATATGTGCAGGGTGGGGTGCATGTATATGTGCGCGCATATATATGTGCAGGGTGGGGTGTGTATATATGTGCGCACATATTTATGTGCGCGCATATATATGTGCGCGCATATATATGTGCAGGGTGGGGTGCGTATATATGTGCGCGCATATATATGTTCGCTCATATATACGTGCGCGCATATATATGTGCAGGGTGGGGTGCATGTATATGTGCGCACATATATATGTGCTGGGTGGGGTGTGTATATATGTGCGCGCATATTTATGTGCGCGCATATATATGTGCGCGCATATTTATGTGCGCGCATATTTATGTGAGCGCATAAATGTGTGCGTGCATATATATGTGCGCGCATAAATGTGTGCGTGCATATATATGTGCAATGTGGGGTGCACATATATGTGTGCGCATATGTATGTGCAGGGTGGGGCGCAAATATATGTGCGCGCATATATATGTGCAGGGTGGGGTGCGTATATTTGTGCGCGCATATATATGTGCGCGCATATATATGTGCGCGCATATATATGTGTGCGCATATATATGTGCAGGGTGGGGTGCGTATATATGTGCGCGCATATTTATGTGCGCGCATATATATGCGCGCATATATATGTGCAGGGTGGGGTGCATATATATGTGCGCGCATATATATGTGCCTGCATATATATGTGCACGCATATATATGTGCGCGCATATATATGTGCGCGCATATATATGTGCGCGCATATATATGTGCGCGCATATATATGTGCGCGCATATATATGTGCAGGGTGGGGTGCATATATATGTGCGCTCATAAATATGTGCGTGCATATATATGTGCAATGTGGGGTGCACATATATGTGTGCGCATATGTATGTGCAGGGTGGGGCGCATATATATGTGCGCCCATATATATGTGCGCGCATATATATGAGCAGGGTGGGGTGCATATATATGTGTGCGCATATATATGTGCGCGCATATATATGTGCAGGGTGGGGTGCATATATATGTGCGCGCATATATATGTGCAGGGTGGGGTGCATATATATGTTCGCGCATATATATGAGCGCGCATATATATGTTCATGGTGGGGTGAGTATATATGTGCGCGCATATATATGTGCGCGCATATATATGTGCGCGCATATATATGTGCGCGCATATATATGTGCGCGCATATATATGTGCGCGCATATATATGTGCGCGCATATATATGTGCAGGGTGGGGTGCGTATATATGTGCGCGCATATTTATGTGCGCGCATAAATATGTGCGCGCATATATATGTGCGCGCATATATATGTGCAGGATGGGGTGCATATATATGTGCGCGCATATATATGTGCGCGCATATATTTGTGCGTGCATATATATGTGCAGGGTAGGGTGCATATATATGTGCGCACATATATATGTGCGCGCATATATATTTGCGCGCATATATATGTGCGCGCATATATATGTGCGCGCATACATATGTGCGCGCATATATATGTGCGAGCATATATATGTGCGCGTATATATGTGCAGTGTGGGGTGCGTATTTATGTGCGCGCATATATATGTATGTGCATATATACGTGCAGGGTGGGGTGCATATATATGTGCGCGCATATATATGTGCAGGGTGGGGTGCGTATATATGTGCGCGCATATAGATGTGCGCGCGTATATATGTGCGCGCATATATATGTGCGCACATAAATGTGCGCGCATATATATGTGCGCACATATATGTGCGCGCATATATATGTGCAGGGTGGGGTGCATATATATGTGCGCGCATATATATGTGCGCGCATATATATGTGCAGGGTGGGGTGCGTATATATGTGCGCGCATATATATGTGCGTGCATATATATGTGCGCGCATATATTTGTGCGCACATATATATGTGCGCGCATATATATGTGCGCGCATATATATGTGCAGGGTGGGGTGCGTATATATGTGCGTGCACATTTATGTGCGCGCATATTCATGTGCGCGCATATATATGTGCAGGGTGGGGTGAATATATATGTGCGTGCATATATATATGCGCGCATATATATGTGCAGGGTGGGGTGCGCGCATATATATGTGCGCGCATATATATGTTCGCGCATATATATGTGCGCGCATATATATGTGCGCGCATATATATGTGCGCGCATATATTTGTGCGCGCATATATATGTGCGCGCATATATATGTGCGTGCATATATATGTGCAGAGTGGGGTGCGTATATATGTGCGTGCATATTTATGTGCGCGCATATATATGTGCACGCATATATATGTGCAGGGTGGGGTGCATATATATGTGCGTGCATATATATGTGCAGGGTGGGGTGCGCGCATATATATGTGCGCGCATACATATGTGCGCGCATATATATGTGCGCGCATATATATTTGCGCACATATATATGTGCGCGCATATATATGTGCAGGGTGGGGTGCATGTATATGTGCGCGCATATATATGTGCATGGTGGGGTGTGTATATATGTGCGCGCATATTTATGTGCGCGCATATATATGTGCGCGCATATATATGTGCAGGGTGGGGTGCATATATATGTGCGTGCATATATATGTGCGCGCATATATATGTGCGCGCATATATGTGTGCAGGGTGGGGTGCATATATATGTGCGCGCATATATATGTGCGCGCATATATATTTGCAGGGTGGGGTGCGTATATATGTGCGCGCATATATATGTGCGCGCATATATATGTGCGCGCATATATATGTGCGCGCATATATATGTGCGCGCATATATATGTGCAGGGTGGGGTGCATGTATATGCGCGCACATATATATGTGCAGGGTGGGGTGTGTATATATGTGCGCGCATATTTATGTGCGCGCATATATATGTGCACGCATATATATGTGCGTGAATATTTATGTGCGCGCATATTTATGTGCGCGCATATTTATGTGCGTGCATATATATGTGCAGGGTGGTTGCATATATATGTGCGTGCATATATATGTGCGCGCATATATATGTGCGCGCATATATATGTGCGCGAATATATATGTGCGCGCATATATATGTGCAGGGTGGGGTGCCTATATATGTGCGCGCATATATATGTGCGCGCTTATATATGTGCGCGCATATATATGTGCGCGCATATTTATGTGCGCGCATATTTATGTGCGCGCATATATATGTGCAGGGTGGGGTGCATATATATGTGCGCGCATATATATGTGCGCTCATATATATGTGCAGGGTGGTGTACATGTATATGTGCGCGCATATATATGTGCAGGGTGGGGTGTGTACATATGTGCACGCATATTTATGTGCGCGCATATATATGTGCGCGCATATATATGTGCAGAGTGGGGTTCATATATATGTGCGCACATATATATGTGCGCGCATATATATGTGCGCGCATATATATGTGCGCGCATATATATGTGCGCGCATATATATGTGCGCGCATATATATGTGCGCGCATGAATATGTGCAGGGTGGGGTGCCTATATATGTGCGCGCATATACATGTGCGCGCATATATATGTGCGCGCATATATATGTGCGCGCATATTTATGTGCGCGCATATTTATGTGCGCGCATATTTATGTGCGCGCATATATATATGCAGGGTGGGGTGCATATATATGTGCGCGCATATATATGTGCGCGCATATATATGTGCAGGGTGGGGTGCGTATATATGTGCGCGCATATTTATGTGCGCGCATATATATGTGCGCGCATATATATGTGCAGGGTGGGGTGCATATATATGTGCGTGCATATATATGTGCGCGCATATATATGTGCGCGCATATATATGTGCGCGCATATATATGTGCGTGCTTATATATGTGCGCGCATATATATGTGCGCGCATATATATATGTGCGCACACATATATGTGCGCGCATATATATGTGCAGGGTGGGGTGCGTATATATGTGCGCGCATATTTATGTGCGCGCATAAATATATGCGCGCATATATATGTGCGCGCATATATATGTGCGCGCAAATTTATGTGCGCGCATATTTATGTGCGCGCATATATATGTGCAGGGTGGGGTGCATATATATGTGCGCGCATATATATGTGCGCGCATATATATGTGCGCGCATATATATGTGCGTGCATATATATGTGCAGGGTGGGGTGCATATATATGTACGCGCATATATATGTGCGCGCATAAATGTGTGCGTGCATATATACGTGCAATGTGGGGTGCACATATATGTGTGCGCATATGTATGTGCAGGGTGGGGCGCATATATATGTGCGCGCATATATATGTGCAGGGTGGGGAGCGTATATTTGTGCGCGCATATTTATGTGCGCGCATATATATGTGCAGGGTGGGGAGCATATATATGTGCGCGCATATATATGTGAGCGCATATATATGTGCGCGCATATATATGTGCGCGCATATATATGTGCGCGCATGTATATGTGCGCGCATATATATGTGCAGGGTGGGGCGCGTATATATATGTGCGCGCATATATATGTGCGCGCATATATACGTGCGCGCATATATATGTGCGCGCATATATATGTGCAGGGTGGGGTGCCTATATATGTGCGCGCATATATATCTGCGCGCACATATATGTGCGCGCATATATATGTGCGCGCATATATATGTGCGCGCATATTTATGTGCGCGCATATATATATGCAGGGTGGGGTGCATATATATGTGCGCGCATATATATGTGCGCGCATATATATGTGCAGGGTGGGGTGCGTATATATGTGCGCGCATATATATGTGCGCGCATATATATGTGCACGCATATATATGCGCGCGCATATATATGTGCAGGGTGGGGTGCATGTATATGTGCGCGCATATATATGTGCAGGGTGGGGTGCATGTATATGTGCGCGCATATATATATGTGCAGGGTGGGGTGTGTACATATGTGCGCTCATTTTTATGTGCGCGCATATATATATGTGCGCGCATATATATGTGCGCGCATATATATGTGCAGGGTGGGGTGCGTATATATGTGCGCGCATATTTATGTGCGCGCATAAATATGTGCGCGCATATATATGTGCGCGCATATACATGTGCGCGCAAATTTATGTGTGCGCATATTTATGTGCGCGCATATATATGTGCAGGGTGGGGTGCATATATATGTGCGCGCATATATATGTGCGCGCATATATATGTGCGCGCATATATATGTGCGCGCATATATATGTGCGTGCATATATATGTGCGCACACATATATGTGCGCGCATATATATGTGCAGGGTGGGGTGCATATATATGTGCGCGCATATATATGTGCGCGCATAAATGTGTGCGTGCATATATATGTGCAATGTGGGGTGCACATATATGTGTGCGCATATGTATGTGCAGGGTGGGGCGCATATATATGTGCGCGCATATATATGTGCAGGGTGGGGTGCGTATATTTGTGCGCGCATATATATGTGCGCACATATATATGTGCGCGCATATATATGTGTGCGCATATATATGTGCAGGGTGGGGTGCGTATATATGTGCGCGCATATTTATGTGCGCGCATATATATGCGCGCATATATATGTGCAGGGTGGGGTGCATATATATGTGCGCGCATATATATGTGCGCGCATATATATGTGCGCGCATATATATGTGCGCGCATATATATGTGCGCGCATATATATGTGCGCGCATATATATGTGCAGGGTGGGGTGCATATATATGTGCGCTCATAAATATGTGCGTGCATATATATGTGCAATGTGGGGTGCACATATATGTGTGCGCATATGTATGTGCAGGGTGGGGCGCATATATATGTGCGCCCATATATATGTGCGCGCATATATATGAGCAGGGTGGGGTGCATATATATGTGTGCGCATATATATGTGCGCGCATATATATGTGCAGGGTGGGGTGCATATATATGTGCGCGCATATATATGTGCAGGGTGGGGTGCATATATATGTGCGTGCATATATATGTGTGCGCATATATATGTGCGCGCATATATATGTGCGCGCATATATATGTGCGCGCATATATATGTGCAGGGTGGGGTGCATGTATATGTGCGCGCATATATATGTGCAGGGTGGGGTGTGTATATATGTGCGCACATATTTATGTGCGCGCATATATATGTGCGCGCATATATATGTGCAGGGTGGGGTGCGTATATATGTGCGCGCATATATATGTGCAGGGTGGGGTGCATGTATATGTGCGCACATATATATGTGCTGGGTGGGGTGTGTATATATGTGCGCGCATATTTATGTGCGCGCATATATATGTGCGCGCATATTTATGTGCGCGCATATTTATGTGAGCGCATAAATGTGTGCGTGCATATATATGTGCGCGCATAAATGTGTGCGTGCATATATATGTGCAATGTGGGGTGCACATATATGTGTGCGCATATGTATGTGCAGGGTGGGGCGCAAATATATGTGCGCGCATATATATGTGCAGGGTGGGGTGCGTATATTTGTGCGCGCATATATATGTGCGCGCATATATATGTGCGCGCATATATATGTGTGCGCATATATATGTGCAGGGTGGGGTGCGTATATATGTGCGCGCATATTTATGTGCGCGCATATATATGCGCGCATATATATGTGCAGGGTGGGGTGCATATATATGTGCGCGCATATATATGTGCGCGCATATATATGTGCGCGCATATATATGTGCGCGCATATATATGTGCGCGCATATATATGTGCGCGCATATATATGTGCGCGCATATATATGTGCGCGCATATATATGTGCAGGGTGGGGTGCATATATATGTGCGCTCATAAATATGTGCGTGCATATATATGTGCAATGTGGGGTGCACATATATGTGTGCGCATATGTATGTGCAGGGTGGGGCGCATATATATGTGCGCCCATATATATGTGCGCGCATATATATGAGCAGGGTGGGGTGCATATATATGTGTGCGCATATATATGTGCGCGCATATATATGTGCAGGGTGGGGTGCATATATATGTGCGCGCATATATATGTGCTGGGTGGGGTGCATATATATGTGCGTGCATATATATGTGCGCGCATATATATGTGCAGGGTGGGGTGCGCGCATATATATGTGTGCGCATATATATGTGCGCGCATATATATGTGCGCGCATATATATGTGCGCGCATATATATGTGCAGGGTGGGGTGCATGTATATGTGCGCGCATATATATGTGCAGGGTGGGGTGTGTATATATGTGCGCGCATATTTATGTGCGCGCATATATATGTGCGCGCATATATATGTGCAGGGTGGGGTGCGTATATATGTGCGCGCATATATATGTTCGCTCATATATACGTGCGCGCATATATATGTGCAGGGTGGGGTGCATGTATATGTGCGCACATATATATGTGCTGGATGGGGTGTGTATATATGTGCGCGCATATTTATGTGCGCGCATATATATGTGCGCGCATATTTATGTGCGCGCATATTTATGTGAGCGCATATATATGTGCAGGGTGGGGTGCATATATATGTGCGCGCATATATATGTGTGCGCATATATATGTGCAGGGTGGGTGCATATATATGTGCGCGCATATATATGTGCGCGCATATATATGTGCGCGCATATATATGTGCGCGCATATATATGTGCGCGCATATATATGTGCAAGGTGGGGTGCATATATATGTGCGCGCATATATATGTGTGCGCATATATATGTGCGCGCATATATATATGTGCGCGCATATATATGTGCGCGCATATATATGTGCGCGCATATATATGTGCGCTCATATATATGTGCAAGGTGGGGTGCATATATATGTGCGCGCATATATATGTGTGCGCATATATATGTGCGCGCATATATATATGTGCGCGCATAAATATGTGTGCGCATATATATGTGCGCGCAAATTTATGTGCGCGCATATTTATGTGCGCGCATATATATGTGCAGGGTGGGGTGCATATATATGTGCGCACATATATATGTGCGCGCATATATGTGCGCGCATATATATGTGCGCGCATATTTGTGCGCGCATATATGTGCGTGCATATATATGTGCAGGGTGGGGTTCATATATATGTGCGCGCATATATATGTGTGTGCATAAATATGTGCGTGCATATATATGTGCAATGTGGGGTGCACATATATGTGTGCGCATATGTATGTGCAGTGTGGGGAGCATATATATGTGCGCGCATATATATGTGCGCGCATATATATGTGCAGGGTGGGGTGCATATATTTGTGCGCGCATATATATGTGCAGGGTGGGGAGCATATATATGTGCGCGCATATATATGTGCGCGCATATATATGTGCGCGCATACATATGTGCGCGCATACATATGTGCGCGCATACATATGTGCGCGCATATATATGTGCAGGGTGGGATGCGTATATATGTGCGCGCATATTTATGTGCGCGCATATAAATGCGCGCATATTTATGTGCGCGCATATATATGCGCGAATATATATGTGCAGGGTGGGGTGCATATATATGTGCGCGCATATATATGTGGGCGCATAAATATGTGCGTGCATATATATGTGCAATGTGGTGTGCACATATATGTGTGCGCTTATGTATGTGCAGGGTGGGGCGCATATATATGTGCGCCCATATATATGTGCACGCATATATATGTGCGCACATATATATGAGCAGGGTGGGGTGCATATATATGTGTGCGCATATATATGTGCGCGCATATATATGCGCAGGGTGGGGTGCATATATATGTGCGCGCATATATATATGTGCGCGCATATATATGTGCGTGCATATATATGTGCAGGGTGGGGTGCGTATATATGTGCGCGCATATATATGTGCGCGCATATATATGTGCGCGCATATATATGTGCGCGCATATATATGTGCGCTCATATATATGTGCAGGGTGGGGTGCATGTATATGTGCGCGCATATATATGTGCTGGGTGGGGTGTGTACATATGTGCGCGCATATTTATGTGCAGGGTGGGGAGCGTATATGTGCGCGCATATTTATGTGCGCGCATAAATATGTGCGCGCATATATATGTGCGCGCATATATATGTGCGCGCAAATTTATGTGCGCGCATATTTATGTGCGCGCATATATATATGTGCAGGGTGGGGTGCATATATATGTGCGCGCATATATATGTGCGCGCATATATATGTGCGTGCATATATATGAGCAGGGTGGGGTGCATATATATATGTGTGCGCATATATATGTGCGCGCATATATATGTGCAGGATGGGGTGCATATATATGTGCGCGCATATATATGTGCAGGGTGGGGTGCATATATATGTGCGTGCATATATATGTGCGCGCATATATATGTGCAGGGTGGGGGTGCGCGCATATATATGTGTGCGCATATATATGTGCAGGGTGGGGTGCATGTATATGTGCGCGCATATATATGTGCAGGGTGGGGTGTGTATATATGTGCGCGCATATTTATGTGCGCGCATATATATGTGTGGGCATATATATGTGCAGGGTGGGGTGCGTATATATGTGCACGCATATATATGTGCGCTCATATATATGTGCGCGCATATATATGTGCGCGCATATATATGTGCGCGCATATATATGTGCGCACATATATATGTGCAGGGTGGGGTTCATGTATATGTGTGCACATGTATATGTGCAGGGTGGGGTGTGTAAATATGTGCGCGCATATTTATGTGCGTGCATATATATGTGCGCGCATATATATGTGCGCGCATATTTATGTGCGCGCATATTTATGTGAGCGCATATATATGTGCAGGGTGGGGTGCATATATATGTGCACGCATATATATGTGTGCGCATATATATGTGCAGGGTGGGCATATATATGTGCAGGGTGGGTGCACCCTGCACATATATATGCGCGCACATATACATGCACCCCACCCTGCACATATATATGAGCGCACATATATATGTGCGCGCATATATATGTGCGCGCATATATATGTGCCCGCATATATATGTGCGCTCATATATATGTGCAGGGTGGGGTGCATGTATATGTGCGCGCATATATATGTGCAGGGTGGGGTGTGTACATATGTGCGCGCATATTTATGTGCGCGCATATATATGTGCGCGCATATATATGTGCGCGCATATATATGTGCGCGCATATATATATGTGCGCGCATATATATGTGCGCGCATATATATGTGCGCGCATATATATGTGCAGGGTGGGGAGCGTATATATGTGCGCGCATATTTTTGTGCGCGCATAAATATGTGCGCGCATATATATGTGCGCGCATATATATGTGTGCGCAAATTTATGTGCGCGCATATTTATGTGCGCGCATATATATGTGCAGGGTGGGGTGCATATATATGTGCGCGCATATATATGTGCGCGCATATATATGTGCGTGCATATATATGAGCAGGGTGGGGTGCATATATATATGTGTGCGCATATATATGTGCGCGCATATATATGTGCAGGGTGGGGTGCATGTATATGTGCGCGCATATATATGTGCAGGGTGGGGTGTGTACATATGTGCGCGCATATTTATGTGCGCGCATATATATGTGCGCGCATATATATGTGCGCGCATATATATGTGCGCGCATATATATGTGCAGGGTGGGGAGCGTATATATGTGCGCGCATATTTTTGTGCGCGCATAAATATGTGCGCGCATATATATGTGCGCGCATATATATGTGTGCGCAAATTTATGTGCGCGCATATTTATGTGCGCGCATATATATGTGCAGGGTGGGGTGCATATATATGTGCGCGCATATATATGTGCGCGCATATATATGTGCGTGCATATATATGAGCAGGGTGGGGTGCATATATATATGTGTGCGCATATATATGTGCGCGCATATATATGTGCAGGGTGGGGTGCATATATATGTGCGCGCATATATATGTGCAGGGTGGGGTGCATATATATGTGCGTGCATATATATGTGCGCGCATATATATGTGCAGGGTGGGGTGCGCGCATATATATGTGCGCGCATATATAAGTGCAGGGTGGGGTGCATGTATATGTGCGCGCATATATATGTGCAGGGTGGGGTGTGTATATATGTGCGCGCATATTTATGTGCGCGCATATATATGTGCGGGCATATATATGTGCAGGGTGGGGTGCGTATATATGTGCGCGCATATATATGTGCGCGCATATATATGTGCGCGCATATATATGTGCGCGCATATATATGTGCGCGCATATATATGTGCGCGCATATATATGTGCGCGCATATATATGTGCGCGCATATATATGTGCGCGCATATATATGTGCAGGGTGGGGTTCATGTATATGTGTGCACATATATATGTGCAGGGTGGGGTGTGTAAATATGTGCGCGCATATTTATGTGAGCGCATATATATGTGCAGGGTGGGGTGCATATATATGTGCGCGCATATATATGTGTGCACATATATATGTGCAGGGTGGGTGCATATATATGTGCGCGCATATATATTTGCGCGCATATATATGTGCGCGCATATATATGTGCGCGCATATATATGTGCAGGGTGGGGCGCGTATATATATGTTCGCGCATATATATGTGCAGGGTGGGGTGCGTATATATGTGCGCGCATATATATGTGCGCGCATATGTATGTGCAGGGTGGGGTGCGTATATATGTGCGCGCATATATATGTTCGCGCATATATATGTGCGCGCATATATATGTGCGCGCATATATATGTGCAGGGTGGGGTGCATATATATGTGCGCGCATATATATGTGCGCTCATATATATGTGCGCGCATATATATATGTGCGCGCATATATATGTGCGCGCATATATATGTGCAGGGTGGGGAGCGTATATATATGTGCGCGCATATATATGTGCAGGGTGGGGTGCCTATATATATGTGCGCGCATATATATGTGCGTGCATATATATGTGCGCGCATATTTATGTGCGCGCATATATATGTGCGCGCATATATATGTGCGTGCATATATATGTTCGTGCATATATATGTGCAGGGTGGGGTGCATATATATGTGCGCGCATATATATGTGGGCGCATAAATATGTGCGTGCATATATATGTGCAATGTGGTGTGCACATATATGTGTGCGCTTATGTATGTGCAGGGTGGGGCGCATATATATGTGCGCCCATATATATGTGCACGCATATATATGTGCGCACATATATATGAGCAGGGTGGGGTGCATATATATGTGTGCGCATATATATGTGCGCGCATATATATGCGCAGGGTGGGGTGCATATATATGTGCGCGCATATATATATGTGCGCGCATATATATGTGCGCGCATATATATGTGCAGGGTGGGGTGCGTATATATGTGCGCGCATATATATGTGCGCACATATATATGTGCGCGCATATATATGTGCGCACATATATATGTGCGCGCATATATATGTGCGCGCATATATATGTGCGCGCATATATATGTTCGCGCATATATATGTGCGCTCATATATATGTGCAGGGTGGGGTGCATGTATATGTGCGCGCATATATATGTGCAGGGTGGGGTGTGTACATATGTGCGCGCATATTTATGTGCGCGCATATATATGTGCGCGCATATATATGTGCAGGGTGGGGTGCATATATATGTGCGCGCATATATATGTGCACGCATATATATATATGCACCCCAATCTGCACATATATATGGGCGCAAATATATATGCGACCCACTCTGCGCATATATATGCGCACACATATATGTGCACCCCACCCTGCACATATATATGCATGCACATATTTATGCGCGCACATATATATGCGCATATATATGTGCACGCATATATATTTGCGCGCATATATATGTGCGCGCATATATATATGTGCGCGCATATATATGTGCAGGTTGGGGTGCGTATATATGTGCGCGCATAATTATGTGCGCGCATATATATGTGCGCGCATATATATGTGCAGGGTGGGGTGCGTATATATGTGCGCGCATATATATGTGCGCGCATATATATGTGCGCACATATATATGAGCAGGGTGGGGTGCATATATATGTGTGCGCTTATGTATGTGCAGGGTGGGGGCGCATATATATGTGCGCCCATATATATGTGCACGCATATATATGTGCGCACATATATATGAGCAGGGTGGGGGTGCATATATATGTGTGCGCATATATATGTGCGCGCATATATATGCGCAGGGTGGGGTGCATATATATGTGCGCGCATATATATATGTGCGCGCATATATATGTGCGCGCATATATATGTGCAGGGTGGGGTGCGTATATATGTGCGCGCATATATATGTGCGCACATATATATGTGCGCGCATATATATGTGCGACATATATATGTGCGCGCATATATATGTGCGCGCATATATATGTGCGCGCATATATATGTTCGCGCATATATATGTGCGCTCATATATATGTGCAGGGTGGGGTGCATGTATATGTGCGCGCATATATAGTGTGCAGGGTGGGGTGTGTACATATGTGCGCGCATATTTATGTGCGCGCATATATATGTGCGCGCATATATATGTGCAGGGTGGGGTGCATATATATGTGCGCGCATATATATGTGCACGCATATATATATATGCACCCCAATCTGCACATATATATGGGCGCAAATATATATGCGACCCACTCTGCGCATATATATGCGCACACATATATGTGCACCCCACCCTGCACATATATATGCATGCACATATTTATGCGCGCACATATATATGCGCATATATATGTGCACGCATATATATTTGCGCGCATATATATGTGCGCGCATATATATATGTGCGCGCATATATATGTGCAGGTTGGGGTGCGTATATATGTGCGCGCATAATTATGTGCGCGCATATATATGTGCGCGCATATATATGTGCAGGGTGGGGTGCGTATATATGTGCGCGCATATATATGTGCGCGCATATATATGTGCGCGCATATATATGTGCGCGCATATATATGTGCGCTCATATATGTGTGCAGGGTGGGGTGCATGTATATGTGCGCGTATATATATGTGCGCGCATATATATGTGCAGGGTGGGGTGCGTATATATGTGCGTGCATATTTATGTGCGCGCATATATATGTGTGCGCATATATATGTGCAGGGTGGGGAGCATATATATGTGCCCGCATATATATGTGCAGATTGGGGTGCATATATATGTGTGCGCATACATATGTGCGCGCATATATTTGTGCGTGCATATATATGTGCAGGGTAGGGGTGCATATATATGTGCGCGCATATATATGTGCGCGCATATATATTTGCGCGCATATATATGTGCGCGCATATTTATGTGCGCGCATACATATGTGCGCGCATATATATGTGCGCGCATACATATGTGCGCGCATACATATGTGCGCGCATATATATGTGCGAGCATATATATATGCGCGTATATATGTGCAGTGTGGGGTGCGTATTTATGTGCGCGCATATATATGTATGTGCATATATACGTGCAGGGTGGGGGGCATATATATGTGCGCGCATATATATGTGTGTGCATATATATGTGCAGGGGTGGGGTGCATATATATGTGCGCGCATATATATGTGCAGGGTGGGGTGCGTATATATGTGCGCGCATATTTATGTACGCGAATATATATGTGCGCGCAGATATATGTGCAGGGTGGGGTGCATATATATGTGCGCGCATATATATGTGCGCGCATATATATGTGCGCGCATATATATGTTGCGCGCATATATATGTGCGCGCATATATATGTGCGCGCATATATATGTGCAGGGTGGGGTGCATGTATATGTGCGAGCTTATATATTTGCGCGCATATATATGTGCAAGGTGGGGTGCTTATATATGTGCGCGCATATTTATGTGCGCGCATATATATGTGCGCGCATATATATGTGCAGGGTGGGGTGCATATATATGTGTGCGCATATATATGTGTGCGCATATATATGTGCAGGGTGGAGTGCGTATATATGTGCGCGCAGATATATGTGCAGGGTTGGGTGCATGTGTATGTGCGCGCATATATATATGTGCAGGGTGGGGTGCATATATATGTGCGCGCATATATATGTGCGCGCATATATGTGTGCGCGCATATATATGTGCTCGCATATATATGTGCTAGGTGGGGTGCATATATATGTGCGCGCATCTATATGTGCGCGCATATATATGTGCGGGGTGGGGTGCATGTATATGTGCGAGCATATATATGTGCGCGCCTATATATGTGCAGGGTGGGGTGCGTATATATGTGCGCGCATATATATGTGCACGCATATATATGTGCGCTCATATATATGTGCGCGCACATATATGTGCAGGGTGGTGTGCATGTATATGTGCGCGCATATATATGTACGCGCATATATATGTGCAGGGTGGGGTGCGTATATATGTGCGTGCATATTTATCTGCGCGCATATATATGTGTGCGCATATATATGTGCAGGGTGGGGTGCATATATATGTGCGCGCATATATATGTGCACGCATATATATTGCGCGTATGTATTGCGCGCATATATATGTGCGCGCATATATATGTGCGCGCATATATATGTGCAGGGTGGGGTGCGTATATATGTGCACGCTTATTTATGTGTGCGTATATATATGTGCACGCATATATATATGTGCAGGGTGGGGTATGTATGTGTGTAGGGTGGGGTATATATTTGAGCGCATATATATGTGCGCGCATATATATGTGCGCGCATATATATGTGCGCGCAAATATATATGCGCGCATATATATGTGCAGGGTGGGGTGCATGTATATGTGCGCGCATATATATGTGCGCGCATATATATGTGCGCGCATATATATGTGCAGGGTGGGGTGCGTATATGTGTGCGTGCATATTTATGTGCGCGCATATATATGTGCGCGCATATATATGTGCAGGGTGGGGTGCATATATATGTGCGTGCATATATATGTGTGCGCATATATATATGTGCAGGGTGGGGTGCGTATATATGTGCGCGCATATATATGTGCGCGCATATATATGTGCGCGCATATTTATGTGCGCGCATATTTATGTGCGCGCATATATATGTGCAGGGTGGGGTGCATATATATGTTCGCGCATATATATGTGCGCGCATATATATGTGCGCGCATATATATTTGCGCGCATATATATGTGCGCGCATATTTATGTGCGCGCATATTTCTGTGCGCGCATATATATGTGCAGGGTGGGGTGCATATATATGTGCGCGCATATATATGTGCGCGCATATATATGTGCGCGCATATTTATGTGCGCGCATATATATGTGCAGGGTGGGGTGCATATATATGTTCGCGCATATATATGAGCGCGCATATATATGTTCATGGTGGGGTGAGTATATATGTGCGCGCATATATATGTGCGTGCATATATATGTGCGCGCATATATATGTGCGCGCATATTTATGTGCGCGCATATATATGTGCGCGCATATATATGTGCGCGCATATATATGTGCAGGGTGGGGTGCGTATATATGTGCGCGCATATTTATGTGCGCGCATATATATGTACGCGCATATATATTTGCGCGCATATATATGTGCGCGCAAATTTATGTGCGTGCATATTTATGTGCGCGCATATATATGTGCAGGATGGGGTGCATATATATGTGCGCGCATATATATGTGCGCGCATATATTTGTGCGTGCATATATATGTGCAGGGTAGGGTGCATATATATGTGCGCACATATATATGTGCGCGCACATATATTTGCGCGCATATATATGTGCGCGCATATATATGTGCGCGCATATATATGTGCGCGCATACATATGTGCGCGCATACATATGTGCGCGCATATATATGTGCGAGCATATATATGTGCGCGTATATATGTGCAGTGTGGGGTGCGTATTTATGTGCGCGCATATATATGTATGTGCATATATACGTGCAGGGTGGGGTGCATATATATGTGCGCGCATATATATGTGCAGGGTGGGGTGCGTATATATGTGCGCGCATATAGATGTGCGCGCGTATATATGTGCGCGCATATATATGTGCGCACATATATGTGCGCGCATATATATGTGCAGGGTGGGGTGCATATATATGTGCGCGCATATATATGTGCGCGCATATATATGTGCAGGGTGGGGTGCGTATATATGTGCGCGCATATATATGTGCGTGCATATATATGTGCGCGCATATATTTGTGCGCACATATATATGTGCGCGCATATATATGTGCGCGCATATATATGTGCAGGGTGGGGTGCGTATATATGTGCGTGCACATTTATGTGCGCGCATATTCATGTGCGCGCATATATATGTGCAGGGTGGGGTGAATATAATATGTGCGTGCATATATATATGCGCGCATATATATGTGCAGGGTGGGGTGCGCGCATATATATGTGCGCGCATATATATGTTCACGCATATATATGTGCGCGCATATATATGTGCGCGCATATATATGTGCGCGCATATATTTGTGCGCACATATATATGTGCGCGCATATATATGTGCGCGCATATATATGTGCAGAGTGGGGTGCGTATATATGTGCGTGCATATTTATGTGCGCGCATATATATGTGCACGCATATATATGTGCAGGGTGGGGTGCATATATATGTGCGTGCATATATATGTGCGCGCATATATATGTGCAGGGTGGGGTGCGCGCATATATATGTGCGCGCATACATATGTGCGCGCATATATATGTGCGCGCATATATATTTGCGCGCATATATATGTGCGCGCATATATATGTGCGCGCATATATATGTGCAGGGTGGGGTGCATGTATATGTGCGCGCATATATATGTGCATGGTGGGGGTGTGTATATATGTGCGCGCATATTTATGTGCGCGCATATATATGTGCGCGCATATATATGTGCAGGGTGGGGTGCATATATATGTGCGTGCATATATATGTGCGCGCATATATATGTGCGCGCATATATGTGTGCAGGGTGGGGTGCATATATATGTGCGCGCATATATATGTGCTGTCACGGGATGGTTAGAGTCTATACTATAGGCAATGTGTAATATATATTTCATGTGGAATGTATTCTCTAACCTGTTATATACATCAATGTGTAGTTGGCTGATTAGGGTCTAGTGTGTTAGCACATTGTATGCAAATACCTCTAACTAGTGAGGACCAGTGAGGACAATGGGTGGAGATAATCTGATCAGTGTCTCCAAGAAGATGTTGGATGGTGCATTGTCCATAGTAGACAGGGAGTCTGCTCTCCTTGGTATAGGTGAGGGGGGAAGGATCTGTGACTCAGCCCTTCCCACCCACAGATAGAGGAAGTAACAGTTTAGTATATAGTATATAGCTTGCAGTTAGTATGTGTTAGCCGGCCTGTGCACAGCTCTGCAGAGAGCCAGAATTTAGTTACAGGACCAAGGAACCAAAGCTATCATTGGATTGTGACTTCTGTGGACTTATTGTTATTACGGTTGATGTGACCGCCGCCGGCTACTAACTTTGTGGATTACAATAAATTGCTGTTGTCTCCCGACCTCTTGCGTCCGTGTTGATTCAAAAGACCATCCGGAGGAAGACGTATACCTTTGCTCCGTGACAACTGGTGGCAGCGGTGGGATCAACAGCGGATAGCGAGATGGACTACAGCAGCCCAGCGATTAATGGAGCCACAACCTCAGAATACAGGAACTGGACTATGGCAAGTCTACAAGTAAGGGCCCGGGAACTAAACCTGAGTTACCAGGGAAGAACGAAAGAGCAACTGATCGAGGCACTGGAGGAGATGACCCTGCAAAGCGACCATGAGGAGGGCTGCCCCCAGGAGACAGTAGAGATACAGGAGTGGCAGGTACAGACCCAAAAGAGCAGATGGGTTGTTTTGTATGAGGAGGAATTGGCAGTGCTGGGGCTAGGAGCAACTGCAGAGCAAAGGAGTAGAGCATTACAGAGGGCTCAGGAAACGGAGAAGGAGGAACAGAGAATGGCGCATGAAAAGGAAAGAATGGCGCATGAAATGCGAATGGCTGAGATAACTATGAGGAATTATAATCAAACGTCGACCCCACCCAACAGTGAGAGAACCACCATATGTCTCCCATAAACACTTCAAGACTTTGAGGAAGCGGCTGGGGATGTTGATGGATATTTTCAGGACTTCGAACACCAGTGCCGCCTGATGGAAGTCCCAGAGAAGGATTGGGTCCGGTATCTGGTGGGGCACCTACGAGATGGGGCTGCGGAAGCTCTCAGAGCCATGGACCCTAGTGATCAGCGGGACTATGAGGCCATTAAAAGAGCGGTGCAGAAGTATTATGCAGTCACTCCAGAGACCTACCGAGTTCAGTTCCGCTCTTTGTCTTACAATGGGGGAAGCTCCTTCCACATGTTCGCCCACAAGTTGAAGCAAGCATGCAAGCGCTGGCTAGAAGGAGAGGAGGCTGTCACAGTCGATAAGATCCTCCAAGTCATACTTAAGGAACAGTTCTTTTCCCAGTGCCCCGCTGAGATCCGTGAGTGGGTGCTGGAACGGAACCCAGCCACAGTTGAGCAAGCTGCTTCTCTTGCAGATGAGGGCCTGACCATCAAGCCGCAGTGGAAGAGGTTGTTTGCAGAGGAGCGGAAAACTACCACAGTCCGCCAGACACCCTTCAGCCAGCCAACCACCTTTCGTGCCCGGCCTCAGGATTACAATTCCCCCTCTACCCCTGCCCCAGCCCATCGGCCTCCAGCTATGAACAACCCTGTCCCTAGACAACGACCTACTGGAAGAATGCTAGAGCGCAGATGTTTTGGGTGCGGGCGGCCTGGACATTTGCAAGCTAGTTGCCCTGTTAACATGGGGGCACGGGCCACCGTGGCATCTCGGCCTATTCACTACCTGGGAACCACCCCTAGGACAGAAAGTTTGGCCCCATGTCCAGATGACTCCATGAATGACCCATCTGTTCCACCTCCAGGGGTCTATGGGATTCAGCCTTCCGCCACACATCCCGCAAACCTTCAGCGGAAGCACTTGCAGGAGGTCCTACTGGATGGCCGAACAGTTGTTGGATTCCGGGACTCGGGAGCTTTCCTAACGGTAGCGGACCCCCGAGTGGTTCGACCCGAGGCCCTAGAGGAGGGCCCTGGCCTTTCTATCGAGTTGGCAGGAGGTACTCGGAAACGTATTCCTAAAGCTACCGTGGAACTCGACTATGGTTATGGACCAAAACGATGCACAATTGGTGTGATGAGCGGGCTGCCGGCCGATGTTCTGTTAGGCAACGATGTTGGAAATCTACAGTGCCACTTTGTGGGAGCAGTGACCCGAAGCCAAGCTCAGAGAGACGCCAACATGGATCGACCGGATTTTTTTGCCAGATGCCAGCCCTTCAACTCTACAACTTTACCATTCAGTACCGCCGAGGGAACCAACACCAGAACGCAGATGGGTTATCCCGGCAGGAGGACATATGAGCTATAGAGACTGATGTGCATTCCCCAATTTACCTGTGTAGGCCAATTGTGTCATGCACATGTTTTGAGAGGGGGAGGGGTTGTCACGGGATGGTTAGAGTCTATACTATAGGCAATGTGTAATATATATTTCATGTGGAATGTATTCTCTAACCTGTTATATACATCAATGTGTAGTTGGCTGATTAGGGTCTAGTGTGTTAGCACATTGTATGCAAATACCTCTAACTAGTGAGGACCAGTGAGGACAATGGGTGGAGATAATCTGATCAGTGTCTCCAAGAAGATGTTGGATGGTGCATTGTCCATAGTAGACAGGGAGTCTGCTCTCCTTGGTATAGGTGAGGGGGGAAGGATCTGTGACTCAGCCCTTCCCACCCACAGATAGAGGAAGTAACAGTTTAGTATATAGTATATAGCTTGCAGTTAGTATGTGTTAGCCGGCCTGTGCACAGCTCTGCAGAGAGCCAGAATTTAGTTACAGGACCAAGGAACCAAAGCTATCATTGGATTGTGACTTCTGTGGACTTATTGTTATTACGGTTGATGTGACCGCCGCCGGCTACTAACTTTGTGGATTACAATAAATTGCTGTTGTCTCCCGACCTCTTGCGTCCGTGTTGATTCAAAAGACCATCCGGAGGAAGACGTATACCTTTGCTCCGTGACATGTGCGCGCATATATATGTGCAGGGTGGGGTGCGTATATAAGTGCGCGCATATATATGTGCACGCATATATATGTGCGCGCATATATATGTGCGCGCATATATATGTGCGCGCATATATATGTGTGAGGGTGGGGTGCATGTATATGTGCGCACATATATATGTGCAGGGTGGGGGTGTGTATATATGTGCGCGCATATTTATGTGCGCGCATATATATGTGCACGCATATATATGTGCACGCATATATATGTGCGCGCATATATATGTGCGCGCATATATATGTGTGAGGGTGGGGTGCATGTATATGTGCGCACATATATATGTGCAGGGTGGGGTGTGTATATATGTGCGCGCATATTTATGTGCGCGCATATATATGTGCACGCATATATATGTGCACGCATATATATGTGCGCGAATATTTATGTGCGCGCATATTTATGTGCGCGCATATTTATGTGCGTGCATATATATGTTCAGGGTGGTTGCATATATATGTGCGTGCATATATATGTGCGCGCATATATATGTGCGCGCATATATATGTGCGCGAATATATATGTGCGCGCATATATATGTGCAGGGTGGCGTGCCTATATATCTGCGCGCATATATATGTGCGCGCTTATATATGTGCGCGCATATATATGTGCGCGCATATTTATGTGCGCGCATATTTATGTGCGCGCATATATATGTGCAGGGTGGGGTGCATATATATGTGCGCGCATATATATGTGTGCTCATATATATGTGCAGGGTGGTGTACATGTATATGTGCGCGCATATATATGTGCAGGGTGGGGTGTGTACATATGTGCACGCATATTTATGTGCGCGCATATATATGTGCGCGCATATATATGTGCAGAGTGGGGTGCATATATATGTGCGCACATATATATGTGCGCGCATATATATGTGCGCGCATATATATGTGCGCGCATATATATGTGCGCGCATATATATGTGCGCGCATATATATGTGCGCGCATATATATGTGCGCGCATATATTTGTGCGCGCATATATATGTGCAGGGTGGGGTGCCTATATATGTGCGCGCATAAATATGTGCATGCATATATATGTGCAGGCTGGGGTGTATATTTATGTGCGTGCATATTTATGTGCGCGCATATTTATGTGCGCGCATATATATTTGCGCGCATATATATGTGCGCGCATATATATGTGCAGGGTGGGGAGCATATATATGTGCCCGAATATATATATGTGCAGGGTGGGGAGCATATATATGTGCGCGCATATATATGTGCGTGCATATATATGTGCGCGCATATATATGTGCGCGCATATATATGTGCAAGGTGGGGTGCATATATATGTGCGCGTATATATATGTGTGCGTATATATATGTGCGCGCATATATATGTGCGCGCATATATATGTGCACGCAGAAATACGTGCGCGCATATATTTATGCACGCATATATATGTGAATGGTGGGGTGCATATATATTTGCTAACATATATGCGCGTATATATATGTGCACGTATATATATGTGCAGGGTGGGGTGCATTTATTTGTGCGCGCATATATATGTGCGCGCATATATATGTGCGCGCATACATATGTGCGCGCATATATATGTGCACGCATAAATATGTGCATGGTGGGGTGCATATATATTTGCGCACATATATGCGCATATATATATGTGCACGTATATATATGTGCAGGGAGGGGTGCATAAATATGTGCGTGCATATATATGTGCGCGCATAAATATGTGCGTGCATATATATGTGCAGGGTGGGGTGCATATATATGTGCGCGCATATATATGTGCTCGCATATATATGTGCAGGGGTGGGGTGCATATATATGTGCGCGCATATATATGTGCAGGGTGGGTGCGTATATATGTGCGCGCATATATATGTGCGCGCATATATATGTGCAGGGTTGGGTGCATATATATGTGCTCGCATATATATGTGCAGGGTGGGGTGCATATATATGTGCGCGCATATATATGTGCAGGGTGGGTGCGTATATATGTGCGTGCATATATGTGTGCGCGCATATATATGTGCAGGGTTGGGTGCATATATATGTGCACGCATAAATATGTGCATGCATATATATGTGCAGGGTGGGGTGCACATATATGTGTGCGCATATATATGCGCAGAGTGGGTCGCATATATATGTGCGCCCATATATATGTGCAGATTGGGGTGCATATATATGTGCGCGCATATATATGTGCGCGCATATATATGTGCAGGAAGGGGTGCATATATATATATGCGCGCACATATATATGCGCGCACATATATACGCACCCCACCCTGCACATATATATGCGCGCACATATATATGCGCACACATATATATGCGCACACATATATATGCGCACACATATATACGCACCTCACCCTGCACATATATATGCACGCATATATATGTGCGCGCATATATATATGTGCGCGCATATATATGTGCAGGGTGGGGTGCGTATATATGTGCGCGCATATTTATGTGCGCGCATATATATGTGCGCGCATATATATGTGCAGGGTGGGGTGCGTATATATGTGCGCCATATATATGTGCGCGCATATATATGTGCGCGCATATATATGTGCGCGCATATATATGTGCGCGCATATATATGTGCGCGCATATATATGTGCGCGCATATATATGTGCGCGCATATATATGTGCGCGCATATATATGTGCGCGCATATATATGTGCAGGGTGGGGTGCGTATATATGTGCGCGCATATATATGTGCACGCATATATATATATGCACCCCAATCTGCACATATATATGGGCGCACATATATATGCGACCCACTCTGCGCATATATATGCGCACACATATATGTGCACCCCACCCTGCACATATATATGCATGCACATATTTATGCGCGCACATATATATGCGCATATATATGTGCACGCATATATATTTGCGCGCATATATATATGTGCGCGCATATATATATGTGCGCGCATATATATGTGCAGGTTGGGGTGCGTATATATGTGCGCGCATAATTATGTGCGCGCATATATATGTGCGCGCATATATATGTGCAGGGTGGGGTGCGTATATATGTGCGTGCATATTTATGTGCGCGCATATTTATGTGCGCGCATATATATGTGCGCGCATATATATGTGCGCGCATATATATGTGCAGGGTGGGGAGCATATATATGTGCCCGAATATATATGTGCAGATTGGGGTGCATATATATGTGCGCGGCCATATATATGTGCGCGCATATATTTGTGCGTGCATATATATGTGCAGGGTAGGGTGCATATATATGTGCGCGCATATATATGTGCGCGCATATATATTTGCGCGCATATATATGTGCGCGCATTATATATGTGCGCGCATATATATGTGCGCGCATATATATGTGCGCGCATACATATGTGCGCGCATACATATGTGCGCGCATACATATGTGCGAGCATATATATGTGCGCGTATATATGTGCAGTGTGGGGTGCGTATTTATGTGCGCGCATATATATGTATGTGCATATATACGTGCAGGGTGGGGTGCATATATATGTGCGCGCATATATATGTGCAGGGTGGGGTGCGTATATATGTGCGCGCATATAGATGTGCGCGCGTATATATGTGCGCGCATATATATGTGCGCACATATATGTGCGTGCATATATATGTGCAGGGTGGGGTTCATATATATGTGCGCGCATATATATGTGTGTGCATATATATGTGCAGGGTGGGGTGCATATATATGTGCGCGCATATATATGTGCAGGGTGGGGTGCGTATATATGTGCGCGCATATTTATGTACGCGAATATATATGTGCGCGCATATATATGTGCAGGATGGGGTGCATATTATATGTGCGCGCATATATATGTGCGCGCATATATATGTGCGCGCATATATATGTGCGCGCATATATATGTGCGCGCATATATATGTGCGCGCATATATATGTGCGCGCATATATATGTGCGCGCATATATATGTGCAGGGTGGGGTGCATGTATATGTGCGAGCTTATATATTTGCGCGCATATATATGTGCAAGGTGGGGTGCTTATATATGTGCGCGCATATTTATGTGCGCGCATATATATGTGCGCGCATATATATGTGCAGGGTGGGGTGCATATATATGTGTGCGCATATATATGTGTGCGCATATATATGTGCAGGGTGGAGTGCGTATATATGTTCGCGCATATATATGTTCGCGCATATATATGTTCGCGCATATATATGTGCGCGCATATATATGTGCGCGCATATATATGTTCGCGCATATATATGTGCGCGCATATATATGTGCGCGCATATATATGTGCGCGCATATATATGTGCGCGCATATATATGTGCAGGGTTGGGTGCATGTATATGTGCGCGCATATATATATGTGCAGGGTGGGGTGCATATATATGTGCGCGCATATTTATGTGCGCGCATATATATGTGCAGGGTGGGGTGCATATATATGTTCGCGCATATATATGAGCGCGCATATATATGTTCATGGTGGGGTGAGTATATATGTGCGCGCATATATATGTGCGCGCATATATATGTGCGCGCATATATATGTGCGCGCATATATATGTGCGCGCATATATATGTGCAGGGTGGGGTACGTATATGTGTGCGCGCATATTATGTGCGCGCATAAATATGTGCGCGCATATATATGTGCGCGCATATATATGTGCGCGCAAATTTATGTGCGCGAATATTTATGTGCGCGCATATATATGTGCAGGATGGGGTGCATATATATGTGCGCGCATATATATGTGCGCGCATATATTTGTGCGTGCATATATATGTGCAGGGTAGGGTGCATATATATGTGCGCACATATATATGTGCGCGCATATATATTTGCGCGCATATATATGTGCGCGCATATATATGTGCGCGCATACATATGTGCGCGCATACATATGTGCGCGCATATATATGTGCGCGTATATATGTGCAGTGTGGGGTGCGTATTTATGTGCGCGCATATATATGGTATGTGCATATATACGTGCAGGGTGGGGTGCATATATATGTGCGCGCACATATATGTGCAGGGTGGGGTGCGTATATATGTGCGCGCATATAGATGTGCGCGCGTATATATGTGCGCGCATATATATGTGCGCACATATATGTGCGCGCATATATATGTGCGCACATATATGTGCGCGCATATATATGTGCAGGGTGGGGTGCATATATATGTGCGCGCATATATATGTGCGCGCATATATATGTGCAGGGTGGGGTGCGTATATATGTGCGCGCATATATATGTGCGTGCATATATATGTGCGCGCATATATTTGTGCGCACATATATATGTGCGCGCATATATATGTGCGCGCATACATATGTGCGCGCATATATATGTGCGAGCATATATATGTGCGCGTATATATGTGCAGTGTGGGGTGCGTATTTATGTGCGCGCATATATATGTATGTGCATATATACGTGCAGGGTGGGGTGCATATATATGTGCGCGCACATATATGTGCAGGGTGGGGTGCATATATATGTGCGCGCATATATATGTGCGCGCATATATATGTGCAGGGTGGGGTGCGTATATATGTGCGCGCATATATATGTGCGTGCATATATATGTGCGCGCATATATTTGTGCGCACATATATATGTGCGCGCATATATATGTGCGCGCATATATATGTGCGCGCATATATATGTGCAGGGTGGGGTGCGTATATATGTGCGTGCACATTTATGTGCGCGCATATTCATGTGCGCGCATATATATGTGCAGGATGGGGTGAATATATATGTGCGTGCATATATATATGCGCGCATATATATGTGCAGGGTGGGGTGCACGCATATATATGTGCGCGCATATATATGTTCGCGCATATATATGTGCGCATATATATGTGCGTGCATATATATGTGCGCGCATATATTTGTGCGCACATATATATGTGCGCGCATATATATGTGCGCGCATATATATGTGCAGAGTGCGGTGCGTATATATGTGCGTGCATATTTATGTGCGCGCATATATATGTGCAAGCATATATATGTGCAGTGTGGGGTGCATATATATGTGCGCGCATATATATGTGCGCGCATATATATGTGCAGGGTGGGGTGCGCGCATATATATGTGCGCGCATACATATGTGCGCACATATATATGTGCGCGCATATATATTTGCGCGCATATATATGTGCGCGCATATATATGTGCGCGCATATATATGTGCAGGGTGGGGTGCATGTATATGTGCGCGCATATATATGTGCATGGTGGGGTGTGTATATATGTGCGCGCATATTTATGTGCGCGCATATATATGTGCGCGCATATATATGTGCAGGGTGGGGTGCATATATATGTGCGTGCATATATATATGCGCGCATATATATGTGCGCGCATATATGTGTGCAGGGTGGGGTGCATATATATGTGCGCGCATATATATGTGCGCGCATATATATGTGCAAGGTGGTGGGTGCATATATATGTGCGCGCATATATATTTGTGCGCATATATATGTGCGCGCATATATATATGTGCGCGCATATATATGTGCGCTCATATATATGTGCAGGGTGGGGAGCGTATATATATGTGCGCGCATATTTATGTGCGCGCATAAATATGTGCGCGCTAATATATGTGCGCGCAAATTTATGTGCGCGCATATTTATGTGCGCGCATATATATGTGCAGGGTGGGGTGCATATATATGTGCGCACATATATATGTGCGCGCATATATATGTGCGCGCATATATATGTGCGCGCATATTTGTGCGCGCATATATGTGCGTGCATATATATGTGCAGGGTGGGGTGCATATATATGTGCGCGCATATATATGTGTGCGCATAAATATGTGCGTGCATATATATGTGCAATGTGGGGTGCACATATATGTGTGCGCATATGTATGTGCAATGTGGGGAGCATATATATGTGCGCGCATATATATGTGCGCGCATATATATGTGCAGGGTGGGGTGCATGTATATGTGCGCGCATATATATGTGCAGGGTGGGGTGTGTATATATGTGCGCGCATATTTATGTGCGCGCATATATATGTGCGCGCATATATATGTTCGCGCATATATTTGTGCGCACATATATATGGGGGTGCATATATTTGTGCGCGCATATATATGTGCAGGGTGGGGTGCGTATATATGTGTGCGCATATGTATGTGCGCGCATATGTATGTGCACTTATGTATGTGCGCGCATATGTATGTGCGCGCATATATATGTGCGCGCATATATATGTGCAGGGTGGGGTGCATGTATATGTGCGCGCATATATATGTGCAGGGTGGGGTGTGTATATATGTAGGCGCATATTTATGTGCGCGCATATATATGTGCGCGCATATTTATGTGCGCGCATATATATGTGCGCGCATATATATGTGCGCGCATATTTATGTGCGCGAATATATATGTGCGCGCATATATATGTGCGCGCATATTTATGTGTGCGCATATATATGTGCGCGCATATATATGTGCGCGCATATATATGTGCGCGCATATATATGTGCGCGCATATATATGTGCGCGCATATATATGTGCGCGCATATATATGTGCAGGGTGGGGTGCATGTATATGTGCGCGCATATATATGTGCAGGGTGGGGTGTGTATATATGTGCGCGCATATTTATGTGCGCGCATATATATGTGCGCGCATATATATGTGCAGGGTGGGGTGCATATATATGTGCGTGCATATATATGTGCGCGCATATATATATGTGCGCGCATATATGTGTGCAGGGTGGGGTGCATATATATGTTCGCGCATGTATATGTGCGCGCATATATATCTGCAGGGTGGGGTGCGTATATATGTGCGCGCATATATATGTGCACGCATATATATGTGCACGCATATATATGTGCGCGCATATATATGTGCAGGGTGGGGTGCATGTATATGTGCGCACATATATATGTGCAGGGTGGGGTGTGTATATATGTGCGCGCATATTTATGTGCGCGCATATATATGTGCGCGCATATATATGTGCAGGGTGGGGTGCATATATATGTGCGTGCATATATATGTGCGCGCATATATATATGTGCGCGCATGTATGTGTGCAGGGTGGGGTGCATATATATGTGCGCGCATGTATATGTGCGCGCATATATATCTGCAGGGTGGGGTGCGTATATATGTGCGCGCATATATATGTGCACGCATATATATGTGCACGCATATATATGTGCGCGCATATATATGTGCGCGCATATATATGTGCGCGCATATATATGTGCGCGCATATATATGTGCAGGGTGGGGTGCATGTATATGTGCGCACATATATATGTGCAGGGTGGGGTGTGTATATATGTGCGCGCATATTTATGTGCGCGCATATATATGTGCGCGCATATTTATGCGTGCACATATATATGCGTGCACATATATATGCGCGCACATATATACGCACCCCACCCTGCAGATATATATGCGCGCACATATACATGCGCGCACATATATATGCACCCCACCCTGCACACATACATGCGCGCACATATATATATGCGCGCACATATATATGCACGCACATATATATGCACCCCACCCTGCACAGTATATATGCGCGCACATATATATGCGCGCACATAAATATGCGCGCACATATATACACACCCCACCCTGCACATATGTGCAGGGTGGTGTGCATATATATGTGCGCACATATATATGTGCAGGGAGGGGTGCATATATATGTGCGCGCATATATGTGCGCGCATATATATGTGCAGGGTTGGGGCGTATATATGTGCGCGCATATATATGTGCGCGCATATATATGTGCGCGCATATATATGTGCGCGCATGTATATGTGCGCGCATGTATATGTGCGCGCATGTATATGTGCGCGCATATATATGTGCAGGGTGGGGCGCGTATATATATATGTGCGCGCATATATAATGTGCGCGCATATATATGTGCGCGCATATATATGTGCGCGCATATATATGTGCAGGGTGGGGTGCGTATATATGTGCGCGCATATATATGTGCGCGCATATATATGTTCGCTCATATATATGTGCAGGGTGGGGTGCATGTATATGTGCGCGCATATATATGTGCAGGGTGGGGTGTGTACATATGTGCGCGCATATTTATGTGCGCGCATATATATGTGCGCGCATATATATGTGCAGGGTGGGGTGCATATATATGTGCGCGCATATATATGTGCGCGCATATATATATGTGCGCGCATATATATGTGCAGGGTGGGGTGCGTATATATTTGCGCGCATATTTATGTGCGCGCATAAATATGTGCGCGCATATATATGTGCGCGCATATACATGTGCGTGCAAATTTATGTGCGCCCATATTTATGTGCGCGCATATATATGTGCGCGCATATATATGTGCGCGCATATATATGTGCAGGGTGGGGTGCATATATATGTGCTCGCATATATATGTGCGCACATAAATGTGTGCGTGCATATATATGTGCAATGTGGGGTGCACATATATGTGTGCGCATATGTATGTGCAGGGTGGGGCGCATATATATGTGCGCGCATATATATGTGCAGGGTGGGGTGCGTATATTTGTGCGCGCATATATATGTGCAGGGTGGGGAGCATATATATGTGTGCGCATATATATGTGCGCGCATATATATGTGCGCGCATATATATGTGCGCGCATATATATGTGTGCGCATATATATGTGCAGGGTGGGGTGCGTATATATGTGCGCGCATATTTATGTGCGCGCATATATATGCGCGCATATATATGTGCAGGGTGGGGTGCATATATATGTGCGCGCATATATATGTGCGCGCATATATATGTGCGCGCATATATATGTGCGCGCATATATATGTGCGCGCATATATATGTGCGTGCATATATATGTGCGCGCATATATATGTGCGCGCATATATATGTGCAGGGTGGGGTGCATATATATGTGCGCTCATAAATATGTGCGTGCATATATATGTGCAATGTGGGGTGCACATATATGTTTGCGCATATGTATGTGCAGGGTGGGGCGCATATATATGTGCGCCCATGTATATGTACACGCATATATATGTGCGCGCATATCTATGAGCAGGGTGGGGTGCATATATATGTGTGCGCATATATATGTGCGTGCATATATATGTGCAGGGTGGGGTGCATATATATGTGCGCGCATATATATGTGCAGGGTGGGGTGCATATATATGTGCGTGCATATATATGTGCGCGCATATATATGTGCAGGGTGGGGTGCGCGCATATATATGAGCGCGCATATATATGTGCGCTCATATATATGTGCACGCATATATATGTGCGCGTATATATATGTGCAGGGTGGGGTGCATGTATATGTGCGCGCATATATATGTGCAGGGTGGGGTGTGTATATATGTGCGCGCATATTTATGTGCACGCATATATATGTGCGCACATATATATGTGCAGGGTGGGGTGCGTATATATGTGCGCGCATATATATGTGCGCGCATATATACGTGCGCGCATATATATGTGCGCACATATATATGTGCTCGCATATATATGTGCGCGCATATATATGTGCAGGGTGGGGTGCATGTATATGTGCGCACATATATATATGTGCAGGGTGGGGTGCATGTATATGTGCACGCGCATATATATGTGCGCGAATATTTATGTGCGCGCATATTTATGTGCGCGCATATTTATGTGCGTGCATATATATGTGCAGGGTGGTTGCATATATATGTGAGTGCATATATATGTGGCGCGCATATATATGTGCGCGCATATATATGTGCGCGCATATATATGCGCAGGGTGGGGCGCGTATATATATGTGCGCGCATATATATGTGCGCGCATATATATGTGCGCGCATATATATGTGCGCGCATATATATGTGCGCGCATATATATGTGCAGGGTGGGGTGCCTATATATGTGCGCGCATATATATGTGCGCGCTTATATATGTGCGCGCATATATATGTGCGCGCATATTTATGTGCGCGCATATTTATGTGCGCGCATATATATGTGCAGGGTGGGGTGCATATATATGTGCGCGCATATATATGTGCGCTCATATATATGTGCAGGGTGGTGTACATGTATATATGTGCGCATATATATGTGCAGGGTGAGGTGTGTACATATGTGCGCGCATATTTATGTGCGCGCATATATATGTGCGCGCATATATATGTGCAGGGTGGGGTGCATATATATGTGCGTGCATATATATGTGCGCGCATATATATGTGCGCGCATATATATGTGCGCGCATATATATGTGCGCGCATATATATGTGCACGCATATATATATGCAGGGTGGGGTGCGTATATATGTGCGCGCATATATATGTGCGCGCATATATATGTGCGCGCATATATATGTGAAGGGTGGGGTGCCTATATATGTGCGCGCATATATATGTGCGCGCATATATATGTGCGCGCATATTTATGTGCGCGCATATTTATGTGCGCGCATATATATGTGCAGGGTGGGGTGCATATAATATGTGCGCACATATATATGTGCGCGCATATATATGTGCAGGGTGGGGTGCGTATATATGTGCGCACATATATATGTGCGCGCATATATATGTGCGCGCATATATTTGTGCGCGCATATATATGTGCGCGCATATATATGTGCGCTCATATATATGTGCGCTCATATATATGTGCAGGGTGGTGTGCATGTATATGTGCGCGCATATATATGTGCAGGGTGGTGTGTGTACATATGTGCACGCAATATTTATGTGCGCGCATATATATTGTGCGCGCATATATATGCGCAGGGTGGGGTGCATATATATGTGCGCGCATATATATGTGCGCGCATATATATGTGCGCGCATATATATGTGCGCGCATATATATATGTGCGCACACATATATATGCGCGCATATATATGTGCAGGGTGGGGTGCGTATATATGTGCGCGCATATTTATGTGCCCGCATAAATATGTGCGCGCATATATATGTGCGCGCATATATATGTGCGTGCATATATATGTGCAGGGTGGGGTGCATATATATGTGCGCGCATATATATGTGCGCGCATAAATGTGTGCGTGCATATATATGTGCAATGTGGGGTGCACATATATGTGTGCGCATATGTATGTGCAGGGTGGGGCGCATATATATGTGCGCGCATATATATGTGCAGGGTGGGGAGCGTATATTTGTGCGCGCATATTTATGTGCGCGCATATATATGTGCAGGGTGGGGAGCATATATATGTGCGCGCATATATATGTGCGCGCATATATATGTGCGCGCATATATATGTGCAGGGTGGGTTGCATGTATATGTGCGCTCATATATATGTGCAGGGTGGGGTGTGTATATATGTGCGCGCATATTTATGTGCGCGCATATATATGTGCGCACATATATATGTGCAGGGTGGGGTGCGTATATATGTGCGCGCATATATATGTGCGCGCATATATACGTGCGCGCATATATACGTGCGCGCATATATATGTGCGCGCATATATATGTGCGCGCATATATATGTGCAGGGTGGGGTGCATGTATATGTGCGCACATATATATGTGCTGGTTGGGGTGTGTATATATGTGCGCGCATATTTATGTGCGCGCATATATATGTGCGCGCATATATATGTGCAGGGTGGGGTGCGTATATATGTGCGCGCATATTTATGTGCGCGCATATATATGCGCGCATATTTATGTGCGCGCATATATATGCGCGCATATATATGTGCAGGGTGGGGTGCATATATATGTGCGCGCATATATATGTGCGCGCATATATATGTGCGCGCAAATATATGTGCGCGCATATATATGTGCGCGCATATATATGTGCGCGCATATATATATGCGCGCATATATATATGCGCGCATATATATGTGCAGGGTGGGGTGCATATATATGTGCGCTCATAAATATGTGCGTGCATATATATGTGCAATGTGGGGTGCACATATATGTGTGCGCATATGTATGTGCAGGGTGGGGCGCATATATATGTGCGCGCATATATATGTGCACGCATATATATGTGCGCGCATATATATGAGCAGGGTGGGGTGCATATATATGTGTGCGCATATATATGTGCAGGGTGGGGAGCGTATATTTGTGCGCGCATATTTATGTGCGCGCATATATATGTGCAGGGTGGGGAGCATATATATGTGCGCGCATATATATGTGCGCGCATATATATGTGCGCGCATATATATGTGCAGGGTGGGGGTGCATGTATATGTGCGCGCATATATATGTGCAGGGTGGGGTGTGTATATATGTGCGCGCATATTTATGTGCGCGCATATATATGTGCGCGCATATATATGTGCGCGCATATATATGTGCAGGGTGGGGTGCGTATATATGTGCGCGCATATATATGTGCGCGCATATATACGTGCGCGCATATATACGTGCGCGCATATATATGTGCGCGCATATATATGTGTGCGCATATATATGTGCAGGGTGGGGTGCATGTATATGTGCGCACATATATATGTGCTGGTTGGGGTGTGTATATATGTGCGCGCATATTTATGTGCGCGCATATATATGTGCGCGCATATATATGTGTGCGCATATATATGTGCAGGGTGGGGTGCGTATATATGTGCGCGCATATTTATGTGCGCGCATATATATACGCGCATATTTATGTGCGCGCATATATATGCGCGCATATATATGTGCAGGGTGGGGTGCATATATATGTGCGCGCATATATATGTGCGCGCATATATATGTGCGCGCAAATATATGTGCGCGCATATATATGTGCGCGCATATATATGTGCGCGCATATATATATGCGCGCATATATATATGCGCGCATATATATGTGCAGGGTGGGGTGCATATATATGTGCGCTCATAAATATGTGCGTGCATATATATGTGCAATGTAGGGTGCACATATATGTGTGCGCATATGTATGTGCAGGGTGGGGCGCATATATATGTGCGCCCATATATATGTGCACGCATATATATGTGCGCGCATATATATGAGCAGGGTGGGGTGCATATATATGTGTGCGCATATATATGTGCGCGCATATATATGTGCAGGGTGGGGTGCATATATATGTGCGCGCATATATATGTGCAGGGTGGGGTGCATATATATGTGCGTGCATATGTATGTGCGCGCATATATATGTGCAGGGTGGGGTGCCCGCATATATATGTGCGCGCATATATATGTGCGCGCATATATATGTGCGCGCATATATATGTGCAGGGTGGGGTGCATGTATATGTGCGCGCATATATATGTGCAGGGTGGGGTGTGTATATATGTGCGCGCATATTTATGTGCGCGCATATATATGTGCGCGCATATATATGTGCAGGGTGGGGTGCGTATATATTTGCGCGCATATATATCTGCGCGCATATATACGTGCGCGCATATATATGTGCGCGCATATATATGTGCGCGCATATATATGTGCACGGTGGGGTGCATGTATATGTGCGCATGGGGTGCATGTATATGTGCGCACATATATATGTGCTGGGTGGAATTTGTATATATTGTGCGCGCATATTTATGTGCGCGCATATATATGTGCGCGCATATATATGTGAGCGCATATATATGTGCAGGGTGGGGGTGCATATATATGTGCGCGCATATATATGTGTGCGCATATATATGTGCAGGGTGGGTGCATATATATGTGCGCGCATATATATGTGTGCGCATATATATGTGCGCGCATATATATGTGCGCGCATATATATGTGCAGGGTGGGGTGCATATATATGTGCGCGCATATATATGTGCGCGCATAAATTGTGTGCGTGCATATATATGTGCAATGTGGGGTGCACATATATGTATGCGCATATGTATGTGCAGGGGTGGGGGCGCATATATATGTGCGGGCATATATATGTGCAGGGTGGGGTGCGTATATTTGTGCGCGCATATATATGTGCCCGCATATATATGTGCCCGCATATATTTGTGTGCGCATATATATGTGCAGGGTGGGGTGCGTATATATTAGTGCGCGCATATTTATGTGCGCGCATATATATGCGCGCATATATATGTGCAGGGTGGGGTGCATATATATGTGCGCGCATATATATGTGCAGGGTGGGGTGCATATATTATGTGCGCTCATAAATATGTGCGTGCATATATATGGTGCAATGTGGGGTGCACATATATGTTGTGCGCATATGTATGTGCAGGGTGGGGGCGCATATATATGTGCGCCCATATATATGTGCACGCATATATATGTGCGCGCATATATATGAGCAGGGTGGGGTGCATATATATGTATGCGCATATATATGTGCGCGCATATATATGTGCAGGGTTGGGGTGCATATATATGTGCGCGCATATATATGTGCAGGGTGGGGGTGCATATATATGTGCGTGCATATATATGTGCGCGCATATATATGTGCAGGGTGGGTGTGCGCGCATATATATGTGCGCGCATATATATGTGCACGCATATATATGTGCGCGAATATTTATGTGCGCGCATATTTATGTGCGCGCATATTTATGTGCGTGCATATATTTGTGCAGGGTGTGGTTGCATATATATGTGCGTGCATATATATGTGCGCGCATATATATGTGCGCGCATATATATGTGCGCGCATATATATGTGCGCGCATATATATGTGCGCGCATATATATGTGCAGGGTGGGGGCGCGTATATATATGTGCGCGCATATATATGTGCGCGCATCTATATGTGCGCGCATATATATGTGCAGGGTGGGGGTGTGTATATATGTGCGCGCATATTTATGTGCACGCATATATATGTGCACGCATATATATGTGCGCGAATATTTATGTGCGCGCATATTTATGTGCGCGCATATTTATGTGCGTGCATATATTTGTGCAGGGTGGTTGCATATATATGTGCGTGCATATATATGTGCGCGCATATATATGTGCGCGCATATATATGTGCGCGCATAATATATGTGCGCGCATATATATGTGCAGGGGTGGGGCGCGTATATATATGTGCGCGCATATATATGTGCGCGCATCTATATGTGCGCGCATATATATTGTGCAGGGTGGGGTGCCTATATATGTGCGCGCATATATATGTGCTCGCATATATATGTGCGCGCATATATATGTGCGCGCATATTTATGTGCGCGCATATTTATGTTCGCGCATATATATGTGCAGGGTGGGGGTGCATATATATGTGCGCGCATATATATGTGCGCTCATATATATGTGCAGGGTGGTGTACATGTATATGTGCGCGCATATATATGTGCAGGGTGGGGTGTGTACATATGTGCGCGCATATTTATGTGCGCGCATATATATGTGCGCGCGTATATATGTGCAGGGTGAGGGTGCATATATATGTGTGCGCATATATATGTGTGCGCATATATATGTGCGCGCATATATATGTGCGCGCATATATATGTGCGCGCATATATATGTGCGCGCATATATATGTGCGCGCATATATATGTGCAGGGTGGGGGTGCCTATATATGTGCGCGCATATACATGTGCGTGCATATATATGTGCGCGCATATATATGTGCGCGCATATTTATGTGCGCGCATATATATTTGCGCGCATATATATATGCAGGGTGTAGTGCATATATATGTGCGCGCATATTTATGTGCGCGCATATTTATGTGCGCGCATATATATGTGCAGGGTGGGGTGCATATATATGTGCGCGCATATATATGTGCGCGCATATATATGTGCGCGCATATATATGTGCGCGCATCTATATATGTGTGCGCATATATATGTGCAGGGTGGGGTGCCTATATATGTGCGCGCATATATATCTGCGCGCACATATATGTGCGCGCATATATATGTGCGCGCATATATATGTGCGCGCATATTTATGTGCGCGCATATACATGTGCAGTGTGGGGTGCATATATATGTGCGCGCATATATATGATGTGCGCGCATATATATGTGCAGGGTGGGGTGCGTATATATTGTGCGCGCATATATATGTGCGCGCATATATATGTTGCGCGCATATATATGTGCGCGCATATATATGTGCGCGCATATATATGTGCGCGCATATATATGTGCAGGGTGGGGTGCATGTATATGTGCGCGCATATATATGTGCAGGGTGGGGTGCATATATATGTGCGCGCATATATATGTGCGCGCATATATAATGTGCGCGCATATTATATATGTGCGCGCATATATATGTGCAGGGTGGGGTGCATATATATGTGCGCGCATATATATGTGCGCGCATATATATGTGCGCGCATATAATATGTGCAGGGTGGGGGTGCGTATATATGTGCGCGCATATTTATGTGCGCGCATAAATATGTGCGCGCATATATATGTGCGCGCATATACATGTGCGCGCAAATTTATGTGCGCGCATATTTATGTGCGCGCATATATATGTGCAGGGTGGGGTGCATATATATGTGCGCGCATATTTATGTGCGCGCATATATATGTTGCGCGCATATTTATGTGCGCGCATATATATGTGCGCGCATGTATATGTGCAGGTTGGGGTGCATATATATGTGCTCGCATATATATGTGCGCGCATATATATGTGCGCGCATAAATATGTGCGCGCATATATATGTGCGCGCATATATATGTGCGCGCATATATATGTGCGCGCATATATATGTGCGCGCATATATATGTGCAGGGTAGGGTTGCATGTATATGTGCGAGCATATATATTTGCGCGCATACATATGTGCAGGGTGGGGTGCGTATATATGTGCGCGCATATTTATGTGCACACATATATATGTGCGCGCATATATATGTGCAGGGTGGGGTGCGTATATATGTTCGCGCATATATATGTTCGCGCATACATATGTTCGCGCATATATATGTTTGCGCATATATATGTTCGCGCATATATATGTTTGCGCATATATATGTGCGCGTATATATATGTGCGCGCATATATTTGTGCGCACATATATATGTGCGCGCATATATATGTGCGCGCATATATATGTGCGTGCATATATATGTGCAGGGTGGGGTGCATATATATGTGCGTTCATATTTATGTGCGCGCATATATATGGGCGCGCATATATATGTGCAGGGTGGGGTGCATATATATGTGCGTGCATATATATATGCGCGCATATATATGTGCAGGGTGGGGTGCATATACATTTGCGCGCATATATATGTGCGCGCATATATATGTGCGTGCATATATATGTGCGCGCATATATATGTGCGCGCATATATATGTGCAGGGTGGGGTGTGTATATATGTGCGCGCATATTTATGTGCGCGCATATATATGTGCGCGCATATATATGTGCAGGGTGGGGTGCATATATATGTGCGTGCATATATATGTGCGTGCATATATATGTGCGCGCATATATGTGTGCAGGGTGGGGTGCATATATATGTGCGCGCATATATATGTGCGCGCATATATATCTGCAGGGTGGGGTGCGTATATATGTGCGTGCATATATATGTGCAGGGTGGGGTGCATGTATATGTGCGCACATATATATGTGCAGGGTTGGGGGTGTGTATATATGTGCGCGCATATTTATGTGCGCGCATATATACGTGCGCGCAAATATATGTGCGCGCATATTTATGTGCGCGCATATTTATGTGAGCGCATATATATGTGCAGGGGTGGTGTGCATATATATGTTGCGCGCATATATATGTGCGCGCATATATATGTGCAGGGTGGGGTGCGTATATATGTGCACGCATATATATGTGCGCGCATATATATGTGTGCGCGCATATATATGTGCGCGCATATATTTGTGTGCGTGCATATATATGTGCAGGGTGGGCGCATATATATGTGCGCGCATATATATGTGCAGGGTGGGGCGCGTATATATATGTGCGCGCATATATATGTGCGTGCATATATATGTGCGCGCATATATATGTGCGCGCATATATGTGTGCAGGGTGGGGTGCATATATATGTGCGCGCATATATATGTGCGCGCATATATATGTGCGCGCATATATATGTGCAGGGGTGGGGTGCGTATATATGTAGCGCGCATATATATGTGCGCGCATATATACGTGCGCGGCATATATATGTGCGCGCATATATATGTGCAGGGTGGGGTGCATGTATATGTGCGCACATATATATGTGCAGGGTGGGGGTGTGTATATATGTGCGCGCATATTTATGTGCGCGCATATATATGTGCGCGCATATATATATGTGCGCACACATATATGTGCGCGCAAATATATGTGCAGGGTGGGGGTGCGATATATATGTGCGCGCATATTTATGTGCGCGCATAAATATTGTGCGCGCATACATATGTGCGCGCATATATATGTGCGCGCAAATTTATGTGCGCGCATATTTTATGTGCGCGCATATATATGTGCAGGGTGGGGTGCATATATATGTGCGCGCATATATATGTGCAGGGTGGGGGTGCATATTATATGTTGCGCGCATATATATGTGCGCGCATAAATGTGTGCGTGCATATATATGTGCAATGTGGGGGTGCACATATATGTGTGCGCATATGTATGTGCAGGGTGGGGCGCATATATATGTGCGCATATATATGTGCAGGGTGGGGAGCGTATATTTGTGCGCGCATATTTATGTAGCGCGCATATATATGTGCAGGGTGGGGAGCATATATATGTGCGCGCATATATATGTGAGCGCATATATATGTGCACGCATATATATGTGCGCGCATATATATGTGCGCGCATGTATATGTGCGCGCATATATATGTGCAGGGTGGGGCGCGTATATATATGTGCGCGCATATATATGTGCGCGCATATATATGTGCGCGCATATATATGTGCGCGCATATATATGTGTGCGCATATATATGTGCAGGGTGGGGGTGCCTATATATGTGCGCGCATATATATCTGCACGCACATATATGTGCGCGCATATATATTGTGCGCGCATATATATGTGCGCGCATATTTATGTGCGCGCATATTTATGTGCGCGCATATACATGTGCAGGGTGGGGTGCATATATATGTGCGCGCATATATATGTGCGCGCATATATATGTGCAGGGTGGGGGTGCGTATATATGTGCGCGCATATATATGTGCGCGCATATATATGTGCAGGGTGGGGGTGCATGTATATGTGCGCGCATATATATGTGCAGGGTGGGGTGTGTACATATGTGCGCGCATATTTATGTGCGCGCATATATATGTGCGCGCATATATGTGCAGGGTGGGGTGCATGTATATGTGCGCGCATATATATGTGCAGGGTGGGGTGTGTACATATGTGCGCGCATATTTATGTGCGCGCATATATATGTGCGCGCATATATATGTGCAGGGTGGGGTGCATATATATGTGTGCGCATATATATGTGCGCGCATATATATGTGCGCGCATATATATGTGCAGGGTGGGGGTACGTATATATGTGCGCGCATATTTATGTGCGCGCATAAATATGTGCGCGCATATATATGTGCGCGCATATACATGTGCGCGCAAATTTATGTGCGCGCATATTTATGTGCGCGCATATATATGTGCAGGGTGGGTTGCATATATATGTGCGCGCATAATATATGTGCGCGCATATATATGTTGCGCGCATATATATGTGCGCGCATATATATGTGCGCGCATATATATGTGCGCGCATATATATGTGCGCGCATATATATGTGCAGGGTGGGGTGCATATATATGTGCGCTCATAAATATGTGCGTGCATATATATGTGCAATGTGGGGTGCACATATATGTGTGCGCATATGTATGTGCAGGGTGGGGCGCATATATATGTGCGCCCATATATATGTGCACGCATATATATGTGCGCGCATATATATGAGCAGGGTGGGGTGCATATATATGTGTGCGCATATATATGTGCGCGCATATATATGTGCAGGGTGGGGTGCATATATATGTGCGCGCATATATATGTGCAGGGGTGGGGTGCATATATATGTGCGTGCATATATATGTGCGCGCATATATATGTGCAGGGTGGGGGTGCATGTATATGTGCGCGCATATATATGTGCAGGGTGGGGTGTGTATATATGTGCGCGCATATTTATGTGCGCGCATATATATGTGCGCGCATATATATGTGCAGGGTGGGGTGCGTATATATGTGCGCGCATATATATGTGCGCGCATATATACGTGCGCGCATACATACGTGCGCGCATATATACGTGCGAGCATATATATGTGCGCGCATATATATGTGCAGGGTGGGGTGCATGTATATGTGCGCACATATATATGTGCAGGGTGGGGTGTGTATATATGTGCGCGCATATTTATGTGCACGCATATATATGTGCAACGCATATATATGTGCGCGAATATTTATGTGCGCGCATATTTATGTGCGCGCATATTTATGTGCGTGCATATATTTGTGCAGGGTGGTTGCATATATATGTGCGTGCATATATATGTGCGCACATATATATGTGCGCGCATATATATGTGCGCGCATATATATGTGCGCGCATATATATGTGCAGGGTGGGGCGCGTATATATATGTGCGCGCATATATATGTGCGCGCATCTATATGTGCGCGCATATATATGTGCAGGGTGGGGTGCCTATATATGTGCGCGCATATATATGTGCTCGCTTATATATGTGCGCGCATATATATGTGCGCGCATATTTATGTGCGCGCATATTTATGTTCGCGCAATATATGTGCAGGGTGGGGTGCATATATATGTGCGCGCATATATATGTGCGCTCATATATATGTGCAGGGTGGTGTACATGTATATGTGCGCGCATATATATGTGCAGGGTGGGGTGTGTACATATGTGCGCGCATATTTATGTGCGCGCATATATATGTGCGCGCGTATATATGTGCAGGGTGGGGTGCATATATATGTGTGCGCATATATATGTGCGCGCATATATATGTGCGCGCATATATATGTGCGCGCATATATATGTGCGCGCATATATATGTGCGCGCATATATATGTGCAGGGTGGGGTGCCTATATATGTGCGCGCATATACATGTGCGTGCATATATATGTGCGCGCATATATATGTGCGCGCATATTTATGTGCGCGCATATATATGTGCGCGCATATATATATGCAGGGTGGGGTGCATATATATGTGCGCGCATATTTATGTGCGCGCATATTTATGTGCGCGCATATATATGTGCAGGGTGGGGTGCATATATATATGTGCGCGCATATATATGTGCGCGCATATATATGTGCGCGCATATATATGTGCGCGCATATATATGTGTGCGCATATATATGTGCAGGGTGGGGTGCCTATATATGTGCGCGCATATATATCTGCGCGCACATATATGTGCGCGCATATATATGTGCGCGCATATATATGTGTGCGCATATTTATGTGCGCGCATATTTATGTGCGCGCATATACATGTGCAGGGTGGGGTGCATATATATGTGCGCGCATATATATGTGCGCGCATATATATGTGCAGGGTGGGGTGCGTATATATGTGCGCGCATATATATGTGCGCGCATATATATGTGCGCGCATATATATGTGCGCGCATATATATGTGCGCGCATATATATGTGCGCGCATATATATGTGCGCGCATATATATGTGCAGGGTGGGGTGCATGTATATGTGCGCGCATATATATGTGCAGGGTGGGGTGCATATATATGTGCGCGCATATATATGTGCGCGCATATATATGTGCGCGCATATATATAGTGCGCGCATATATATGTGCAGGGGTGGGGTGCATATATATGTGCGGCATATATATGTGCGCGCATATATATGTGCGCGCATATATATATGTGCGCGCATATATATGTGCGCGCATATATATGTGCAGGGTGGGGGTGCGTATATATGTGCGCGCATATTTATGTGCGCGCATAAATATGTGCGCGCATATATATGTGCGCGCATATACATGTGCGCGCAAATTTATGTGCGCGCATATTTATGTGCGCGCATATATATGTGCAGGGTGGGGTGCATATATATGTGCGCGCATATATATGTGCGCGCATATATATGTGCGCGCATATATATGTGCGCGCATATATATGTGCGCGCATATATATGTGCGCGCATATATATGTGCGCGCATATATATGTGCGCGCATATATATGTGCGCGCATATATATGTGCGCGCATATATATGTGCAGGGTGGGGTGCATATATATGTGCGCTCATAAATATGTGCGTGCATATATATGTGCAATGTGGGGTGCACATATATGTGTGCGCATATGTATGTGCAGGGGTGGGGCGCATATATATGTGCGCCCATATATATGCGCACGCATATATATGTGCGCGCATATATATGAGCAGGGTGGGGTGCATATATATGTGTGCGCATATATATGTGCGCGATATATATGTGCAGGGTGGGGTGCATATATATGTGCGCGCATATATATGTGCAGGGTGGGGTGCATATATATGTGCGTGCATATATATGTGCGCGCATATATATGTGCAGGGTGGGGTGCATGTATATGTGCGCGCATATATATGTGCAGGGTGGGGTGTGTATATATGTGCGCGCATATTTATGTGCGCGCATATATATGTGCGCGCATATATATGTGCAGGGTGGGGTGCGTATATATGTGCGCGCATATATATGTGCGCGCATATATACGTGCGCGCATATATACGTGCGCGCATATATACGTGCGCGCATATATACGTGCGTGCATATATACGTGCGCGCATATATATGTGCGCGCATATATATGTGCAGGGTGGGGTGCATGTATATGTGCGCACATATATATGTGCAGGGTGGGGTGTGTATATATGTGCGTGCATATTTATGTGCGCGCATATATATGTGCACGCATATATATGTGCGCGAATATTTATGTGCGCGCATATTTATGTGCGCGCATATTTATGTGCGTGCATATATATGTGCAGGGGTGGTTGCATATATATGTGCGTGCATATATATGTGCGCGCATATATATGTGCGCGCATATATATGTGCGCGCATATATATGTGCGCGCATATATATGTGCAGGGTGGGGGCGCGTATATATATGTGCGCGCATATATATGTGCGCGCATATATATGTGCGCGCATATATATGTGCAGGGTGGGGTGCCTATATATGTGCGCGCGCATATATATGTGCTCGCTTATATATGTGCGCGCATATATATGTGCGCGCATATTTATGTGCGCGCATATTTATGTTCGCGCATATATATGTGCAGGGTGGGGTGCATATATATGTGCGCGCATATATATGTGCGCTCATATATATGTGCAGGGTGGTGTACATGTATATGTGCGCGCATATATATGTGCAGGGTGGGGTGTGTACATATGTGCGCGCATATTTATGTTGCGCGCATATATATGTGCGGCGCGTATATATGTGCAGGGTGGGGTTGCATATATATGTGTGCGCATATATATGTGCGCGCATATATATGTGTGCGCGCATATATATGTGCGCGCATATATATGTGCGCGCATATATATGTGCGCGCATATATATGTGCGCGCATATATATGTGCAGGGTGGGGTGCCTATATATGTGCGCGCATATACATGTGCGTGGCATATATATGTGCGCGCATATATATGTGCGCGCATATTTATGTGCGCGCATATATATATGCAGGGTGGGGGTGCATATATATGTGCGCGCATATATATGTGCGCGCATATATATGTGCGCGCATATATATGTGCGCGCATATATATGTGAAGGGGTGGGGTGCCTATATATGTGCGCGCTGTCACGGAGCAAAGGTATACGTCTTCCTCCGGATGGTCTTTTGAATCAACAGGGACGCAAGAGGTCGGGAGACAACAGCAATTTATTGTAATCCACAAAGTTAGTAGCCGGCGGCGGTCACATCAACCGTAATAACAATAAGTCCACAGAAGTCACAATCCAATGATAACTTTGGTTCCTTGGTCCTGTAACTAAGTCCTGGCTCTCTGCAGAGCTGTGCACAGGCCGGCTAACACATACTAACTCCAGCTACAACTATATACTAAACTGTTACACCTATATCTGTGGGTGGGAAGGGCTGAGTCACAGATCCTTCCCCCCTCACCTATACCAAGGAGAGCAGACTCCCTGTCTACTATGGACAATGCACCATCCAACATCTTCTTGGAGACACTGATCAGATTATCTCCACCCATTGTCCTCACTGGTCCTCACTAGTTAGAGGTATTTGCATACAATGTGCTAACACACTAGACCCGAATCAGCCAACTACACACTGATGTTTACAACAGGTTAGAGAATACATTCCACATGAAATATATATTACACATTGCCTATTGCCGGACTCTAACCATCCCGTGACAACCCCTCCCCCTCTCAAAACATGTGCATGACACAATTGGCCTACACAGGTAAATTGGGGAATGCACATCAGTCTCTATAGCTCATATGTCCTCCTGCCCGGGATAACCCATCTGCGTTCTGGTGTTGGTTCCCCTCGGCGGTACTGAATGGTAAAGTTGTAGGTTTGAAGGGCTGGCATCTGGCAGAAAATCCGGTGGATCCATGTGGCGTCTCTCTGAGCTTGGCTTCGGGTCACTGCTCCCACAAAGTGGCACTGTAGATTTCCAACATCGTTGCCTAACAGAACATCGGCCGGCAGCCCGCTCATCACACCAATTGTGCATCGTTTTGGTCCATAACCATAGTCGAGTTCCACGGTAGCTTTAGGAATACGTCTTTGAGTACCCCCTGCCAACTTGATAGAAATGCCAGGGCCCTCCTCTAGGGCTCGGGTCGCACAACTCGGGGGTCCGCTACCGTTAGGAAAGCTCCCGAGTCCCGGAATCCAACAACTGTTCGGCCATCCAGTAGGACCTCCTGCACGTGCTTCCGCTGAAGGTTTTGCGGGATGTGTGGCGGAAGGCTGAATCCCATAGACCCCTGGAGGTGGAACAGATGTGTCATTCATGGAGTCATCTGGAAATGGGGCCAAACTTTCTGTCCTAGGAGTGGTTCCCAGGTAGTGATAGGCCGGGATGCCACGGTGGCCCGTGCCCCCATGTTAACAGGGCAACTAGCTTGCAAATGTCCAGGCCGCCCGCACCCAAAACATCTGCGCTCTAGCATTCTTCCAGTAGGTCGTTGTCTAGGACAGGGTTGTTCATAGCTGGAGGCCGATGGGCTGGGACAGGGGTAGAGGGGGAATTGTAATCCTGAGGCCGGGCACGAAAGGTGGTTGGCTGGCTGAAGGGTGTCTGGCGGACTGTGGTAGTTTTCCGCTCCTCTGCAAACAACCTCTTCCACTGCGGCTTGATGGTCAGGCCCTCATCTGCAAGAGAAGCAGCTTGCTCAACTGTGGCTGGGTTCCGTTCCAGCACCCACTCACGGATCTCAGCGGGGCACTGGGAAAAGAACTGTTCCTTAAGTATGACTTGGAGGATCTTATCGACTGTGACAGCCTCCTCTCCTTCTAGCCAGCGCTTGCATGCTTGCTTCAACTTGTGGGCGAACATGTGGAAGGAGCTTCCA